>NW_028133091.1:0-294318 GCF_964374135.1 Grampus griseus | reverse complement strand
CCATGCTTATATCTGTAAATACAAAAAAGAGGAATAAAATCTACCTTGAACCAAAAACGAAAAAGAGAAAAAAACACAGAACCCACCAGTTACACAGAGGAAAACCGTATCAGGGCACTTGCTCCAGTTGTAAACAATTCTGAAGTTGGTCAGTGGTGGGGAATCGTCTCCCATTCAGCCAGCAGCCCCCACGCAACAAGCGTCCTCATTACAAAGCTGGGGCACCGTGCCGAGGCATCTGTGAGTAAACGTGAGCTGAGCCCCAGGCCAGTTGCTGCTGAACTATTCCCACCCGTCCCAGGTAAAACACCTGAATATATACAAGGACTTGAAAGCCTAGAGGAAGGGCCATAGAGCCACATGAGTGACAGCATGCCGGCCGACTTGGTGCCTGCAGGCCAGCCAGGATGGTCCTGGCCCTGGGTGCTCTTCTGGAAGATTTCCATTTCCCTGCCTGAGATACCCGTCCTGTCCCTGCCCCCACTGCTTTTTTCCTTCCTCACCTCTGCCCAGGGAGAAATTCCAGCAGCAGGTATGGGTGACACATCCTCTTCTTTAGCAGGTGGCAGCCTGGCAACTGCTGCAGAAAGTCCAGCAGAGCCCCACTCACACTGGGCCACCCACAAAGCCGTGGCCTCTCACTCCCTCTCACCAGCCCAGCCCCGAGACTGCTGACAGGGCAGAGAAAATGGTGTCAGGCACGGCTGCAGGGGCTCTTGCTGCCTGGAGTGGTATTTATATTGATCTCAACCCAGGCACACCTGGGGAGGGCTGGCCGGCACGGTAAGGCTGCCCAGGTCAGCCAATCATCACCCCTCAGGGGCTCACAGTTGCAGAAAATGGAACTTGCTGAACCGGCCAGGTCCAAGGAACAGGTGTGGGCTCCTGAGAGTCAGGATAGACAAGGGGCTGCAGCTTTGGCTTGTTTTCTAATCATTTTATCTGGCCCATGAGTGGGAGACAACTTCAAGAAAACCCTCTCCTAATGAGAGGAACCCAGGAGTCAGGGAGAGGAGGGGTGGGTGGTGGTTGGAGACAGAGGCCTGGTGCCCCGGGTGCAGTGGAAGTCTCTGGAAGACCAGGTGGAGGGAGGCCTCACGGAGTGATGCCCAGGGTCACAGACCTGTCGCAGCTGCTGTTTGTTAGTTCAAGTCCTGCTCTGAGGTGCTCTGTGTCAGCTCTGAGCGACAGGTGAGCTGGGGGTGCTCTGCAATGAGGGCTATGTGCACGGTTCCTGTGTGCCCAGGCCTGCCACGGTACCTGCAAGGGTAGCTCTGTATCCTGGGAGGGGCCTGACCACGAGAGCCCCGTGGGCTGGGGTGGGGGTGGGGTACCTGCCCAGGTGAGCTCCATATTCTGGGATTGGTCTGACCACGAGAGCCCCATGGGCTGCTGGGGACCTGGTAAAGGATGTCAGGACAGTCAGTGAAGCCACCGAGGATATACCTCCAGTTGCTCCTAATTCCTACACCCTGCTGGTCATTCTACCAACCACCAGGACATGGTATTCTGTATTAGTCTTCAATGATGCCTTCTTTTGTATTCCATTAGTCCCAGAGTCACAAGAAATTTTGGCTTGTGAGTGGCAGGACTCAACATACAACTAAAACAATACTTCCGGGCCGTCTGGACCCAAGGGTGCAAAAATTCCCACACCGTCTTTGGGGAAAGCTTAGCTAAAGACCTAAAAGTTCTACCTCTGGAAAAGGAAACCCTCCTTCAATATGCAGACGACATTCTGATCGCCAGCCCTACTAAGGAGGCCTCTGAACTACCAAGCCAATAAAGGATAGAAGTTGTCCAAGAAAAAGCTCAAATATCACAGACTGCGGTGACCTGCCTGGGCTTCATTCTCACACAAGGTCAGAGAAGCCCATCCCAGGAAAGGGAAGAAACCATTTTCAGCCTTACCCCTTTCTAAAACTAGAAGACAGCTTAGGGGTTCCTGGGGAGGCCAGGGTTTGCTGCTTCTGGATCCCTAACTACAGTCTACTAGCTGGGCCTCTATATGAAACACTGAAAGGAAAAGATGATGATCCTTTTGAATAGAATCCAGAAGTGGCCTTTCAAGAATGGAAAGAGCAGTCAATTCAGACCCTTGCCCTGGAACTCCCTAATTTAGCTAAACCCTTTGACCTTTACATTCCCGGTGAAAGGTGAATCGCCATTGGAGAATTAGTGCAAAAACTGGGACCACTTGAAATGGAACAATGCAAGAATGCCATCCAGGTAGGATAAACTATGGTCACTAAGGGGCTTGGCCCACTGCCACATCTGGCCAAGATACTGGCGGTATCTAAAAACCTGGAAATCAGCAGCCCAAAAGGCCACCTCCCTCCTAAGGGAAAAGGACCCCACGTGGTGATCCTAACCACCAACCATGCCCTGAAGTTGCAGGGTTCGCTCCGTGGGCACACCGACCTCGAGTGAGGAGGCCCTCCAACTCCAACATCCAGAGAGATAACCGGGGGCAACAGGGCACCATGACGACTCGTGTGAACATCACTTGACCTGGAGTTTCTCTCATAAAACAACAAGAGTGTGTCCCAAAAGAGTAGACTACTGCTTGCAGGACTTACTGCACCCAGCGGGGAGCTAATAATCTTGGCGGGGGAACCGTATACCACACTGTCACCATAGAAAAGCCTACAGACACCGTGATGATGGTGGCCAATAAGACCGGCTGAACTCCTGTTTACTTCAAAAGGCTGTTGACTCAGTAGCCATCATGGTCCTTATCACCACTGACCCTGGACTGTCTGGGAGTTGAGCGGGCAGGGCTCTGACACCTGGTGCTGTTTGTACGTTAATTCAGGGGCCTAATTGAAGAAAGCGCAGACTACTGGTCAGAGCATCTAGGCTGGCAGAAACGGTCAGCCTAAGGTGGCCGAACAAATGTGGGGCGGGGTGAAACCGGCCCCCACAGCGTCTCTGCACATCTCTTTCCTGGACCCTTAAAGGTCATTAGAATCTATAACACTTCCAATGCTGGTGCTCAGGTGGACGAGCAGGGAGGCAGGGGTCCTGGGGACAATCAACGTCACCGGGAGGCTGCTGGGGAGAAGCTCTGACCCTCGCCCCAGGGTATGAGGGCTCCCAACTCAGCACTCAGCAGTTACAGAAGAAAGGTCTGCACCCTCAGCACTCCAAGAATGAGGAACGGGACAAAAGGCAGAGGAGGGGTTTGTCCCCAGCAAAGCCCATTAAAAATCCCTGGGAGATAAAAATAGAATCTGGGCAATAAAGTCAAGTCTAGCCTTTTTTATCCTTTGTGCTTTGTCTAATTTCACGTGCTCCTAGGGTCCCGCATGCAGAGGTTCCACACCCGGCACTTCAGACCAGATTTCCTAGTGCAGAATGGCTGGGTCGACACCTCAGCTCCTGGGGCCCAGTGCAGACTCCACGATATAGAGCCTGAGCTACAGCCAACCCGGCCCTCAAGAGCTCCGCCGCCTCCCTCCCTCCCACTGACTCTGACAGGATCTCTACACAGCAGCCCAGCCCACAGCCCACGGGGTAGTGCATGCTCTCACCTCTCCATTCTCTGATCAAAATATAAAGTTTCCTTTGCTTGTGAACCAAACTCAGTCTCGATCTGTTGGCCCCAATGACACTGGGCAGGGGGACACTTGTTGGGGTCCACTCTGGAGGATCAGTAACAGAAATTGAGACTATTGTAACCTCAATGAACAGATGTGTGAGCCAAACTGTAGTTAACATAGAACAGTGTATAAGGCTCGGGTAAAATAAGATGTTTCTAACACTTCCATTTGATATTTCCATCACTTTTTATAAGCAAGTTCAGTGAAAAGGTTTGTCTTATTTGTCAGGTCAATATTAGAGAAACGAAGTGATTTCTTTCCAAGGATGTACATCTAATAATCTTGGTTAAACCTTCAATCTTGTTTTAAATGCTTTTCCATTGAAAATGATACCTCTCTTTCAGCTCCCCCATTTCTGAGAAGTATAAAATCTTATAATTTATTATTACCAAAGGGGAAAGGTGGGAGGAGGGATAAATTAACAGTTTGGAATTAACACATACACACTGCTATGTATAAAATAGATCATCAACAAGGAACTACTGTATAGCACAGGGAACTACACTCAACATTTTGCAATAACCTATAAGGGGAAATAATCTGAAAAAGAATAGATATTTTTATTGACATCATCTATCAATGATAGTTAAAGTGTAGCCTAAGGGAAGCTGGTGGTGAGTGCTTCTGACCCTGAAGACTTCAATCATCTAAAGTTTGGACTCTGCCTACTTCCCAAGGCCCTTAATGAACATATGTGTAGCCGTAGCTTAAAAACTTCCCCAGTTTGGGTTTCGGGGAGACACTGATTTTGAAAAAGCCCTGGTGTTCTCCTTACATGAATGGGACTCTTCCTACTGCTAAAACATGTCTGTCACACCCAGAGGATGGTATACCGTCTGATCGGGAAGAGTTTGGAAAAGGCATCTCATCTCCTCATCTCCTGGTGCTCGGGTTCACCCCTCCAGCGTCTTTACTAACAGTCTCCCCACTTGGAGATGTCAGCACTGTCAACATCCTGTTGCGTACAGTTTGGAATTTGTCCAGAGGATGAAGCGGAAGGATGAGGAACAATGAGAGACAAGTCCTAGGTGTTCAGACAGGCACATGTCACTCTAATTTCCAATCAGGAAGACGAATTGACCAAAGGCTAGGGTTGCCCATGGAAACAGTATAGGGCTTGAGGAAATCCCGCTGCTTTGTGGCCAGTTCCCATAAACACAAGTTGAACAATGGAACTCAGGGGCAGTAAAATTCACAAAACTGCAGAGTTGAAAATATCCATCACTGAAAAATGTCTTGAGGAAAGTCAGAGAAAAGGACTTGTAAGCAAGGGAGAATGGCAGGAAAGGGATTTGAGGAGGTAGAAAGGACTCGCCATTAAGCACAAGAAAAGGAGCTGAACATTGCCAACATTGCAGTTGGCCAAAAAGGGTGCATGCGTTTTTTTCTGTATATATTCAAGAAAAGGGCATACACTTTTTTAGCCAACCAAACAGGTGGGCACTGGAAGACAATACTACAAAAGATATCACTTCGCATCAGTCAGAAGAGCCATCCTCATAAAGCGTAAACAACAGAAATGCAGGACAGGGCAACGAGAAGAGGGAGCCCTGTGAGACTTATAGTGGAAATGTATATTGCCAACGGCCATTCTGGAAAAGTGTATTGTGTTTACTAAAGCATCTAAAAAATGAGCTACAGAGCATAGGGCACTTGCACTCATGGGCGTATATCTTGGGAAAAACAAAAATCGAGAGGACACAGGCACCCCAATGTTTACCCCCTCTCTGTTTAAAAGATCCTCGACTAGGATATAACTTAAATGTCTCTGGAGGGAAAAAATGGATAGAGATGTGGTACTTAGGTAGAGTGGAATATTATTCAGCCTGGAAATCAATGAAATATGGCCAGTTGTAACAACTCCGGAGGAGTTACGTATGATCATTCTAAGTGACAGAATTCAAAAAGAAAAAGACACATATCATAAGATATCACTTAAAGGTGGAATCCAAAATGGCTACACATGAAATAAATTACAAAACAAAAACATAGTCAAATATGTAGAAAACACGCATAAGGCTGCTAAACGGGAAAGGTGGGGAGGGGTGAGGCATCATCCAGGAGGTTGAAATTAGCAAAGATACCATTCCAAATACCAAACTGATAATCAACAAGGCCTACACGGTAGCTAAAAGAACTGCACTCAGCACACTCAAGTCACCGGAAAAGAATATATACGACTGGTAAGAATCTGAAAAAGAATTTATTGATGACTCTCTGTACGTGAATCAAGTGGATGTACAGCAGCAAGAAACAGAGCTTTGAAAATCAGCTGTAACAAATATAGTAATAAATTGAAAAAAATAAACGACAGAGAGACAGAGAAAACCTCTTACAACTTTTCCTCAGGGACGGTGATGCAACATGGATTGAACACATCTAGACCCACAGCAGGATGAGACATAAGGCTGGAAACTGTTTGCGCTAAGAGAAATGTGAGGTTGGGTGAGGAAATGCACACCCTTTAAAGTAATACTACCTGGTACCCATTCAATGGGTCCCAAATCTGCAGGTTCAAGGGATCTTCCTACAGCTAAAACATGCATGGAAAACCCAGAGGACTGTACACCATGTGATCGGGAGATGTGTCTAAAATGCACCTCATTTATCCTCTCCTGGTGCTCCTGTTCACCATTCCAGCCACGTTACTTAGAATCTCCCCACTTGGAGAATCAGCACATTTAAACTTTTGTTTCACACATTTTGCAAATTGTGAGGAGGATGAACGGGAAGAGGGGGAACCAATGAGAGAATAGTTGTAGGGGTTTGGACGGGCACATATCACTCTAATTTCCCATTAAGAATAAGAATTAAAGAAAGGCTCAGCCTGCCTCGCCGGAACCAAAATAGGGCCTGAAGCAATCCTGTGGGTTTGTGGCCAGCTCACAAAAGAGCAACTTAAAAAATGGAGCTCAGGGTCACTGCAATTCACAAACCTGCAGAGTTATAAATGAAAACTAACGTCCAAAAATATGTTGAGGTAAGGCAAAGAAGAGGATCTGAATGCAAGACAGAATTGCAAGAAACAGATTTCAAGAGATAGATTGGACTCGTCTTTAATGCACATGAAAAGCGGCAGAATTTTGACAATGATGCAGTTGGCCCAAAAGGGCGTATGCGTTTTTTCCTGATTATATCCAGGAAAAAACGCATACGCACTTTATGGGCAACGAAGCAAGCAAGCAATGCAAATGTGCACAACAAAGAAGTCTCACTTCCCACCGGTCAAAAGGGCCATCCTAAAAAATTGTAAAAACCAGAAATGCAGGACAGGCCATGGAGAACAGGGAGCCTTTATACGCTGATGGGCAGTGTGTGAACTGCCGAGAGCCACTCTGGAGAAGTGTATGGTGGTTCCTAAATCATCTAAAAAACAGAGCTACAGAGCATAGGACACTTCCAATCATGGGAGTATATCTAGGGAAGTCTAAAAATCAACAAGACACAAGCACACCACAGTTTAGGGCTACTCTGTTTACAAGAACCTCAACTTCAGTACACCTTAAATATCCCAGGAAAGAGAACAATGGATAAAGAAGATGTGGTACTTATGTACAATGGAATATCTCTTCACCATGAAATCAATGTAATAAGGTTAGTAGAAGGATAAAGAGTGGATTTAGGTCCGATAATACTACTTGAAATAAGTCAAACAGAAAAAGAAACATATCATAAGATATCACTTATAGAGGGAGGGTAAATATGGCTGCACAAGAAATGAATTACAGAACAGAACAGTGTCTCACATTTAGAAAACACACTTATGTCAGCTTAAGGGGAAAGGAGAGGTGGGGTGATGCATAAAACCAGAGTTTGAAATTAGCACAGATACCGTTCAATAAACCAAATAGGTATTAGACAAGATCTACACCTTGCTCAATGAACTGGCCTCAACACACCCTATACACCGCAGAGAAATATATCTGAGTAATAAGAATCTTAAAACCCATGTATTGATATATCTCCATAAGGGAATCAAGTGTGTGCAGAGCGGCACAAACACAGCAGTGAAAATGAGCTAAACCCCATTATAGAAATAAATTTTAAAAAGAAAACGCTGAAACAATGAAAGAGAAAAATTCTTACAAAATTCGCTCAGGGGCTGTGATGTAACCTGGATTGACCACATATAAACCCACAGCTGGATAAGACATAAGGCTGGACACTTGGGGCTGAGAGGATTGGTGAGCTTTGGTGAGCAACTGCCGAAAGTTTAATGCAATACTTCATGCTACTCAGTCCAAGGGTCCCAACACTCCAGGTTGAAGGGAATCTTCCTACAGCTAAACCATGCTTGGGAAACCCAGCGACTGGTATACCATATGATCGGGAAAGGTTTCTAAAACGCACCTCATTTTTCCTCTCCTGGGGCTCCGGATCGACATTCCAGCCGCTTTACTAACAACATCCCCACATGGAGTCAATGCCTTTAAGTTCTGGTATCGCACAGTCTGCAGTTAGTGCAGAGGATGAATGGGAATAGGGGGAACCAGTGAGAAACTAGCTGTAGCGGTTTCAATGGGCACATGTCACTCTAATGTCACATCAGTAAGAAGAATTAACCAAAGGCACAGCAAGGTGCCCCAGAAGAAAAATAGGGCTTCAAGGAATCCTGTGGTTATGGGGCAAGACCACAAAAATAAGAGCTGCAAAATGGAGCTAAGGGCCACTGCAATTCAAAAACCTGCAGAGTTATAAAGGCTAACTATATTCAAAAAATATATTGAGGTAAGGCTATGAAGAGGCAATGAAAGCAAGGCAGAATTGCAGGAAACCAATTTCAGGAGGTAGACTGGAATTGCATTGAAAATATATGAAGAGAGTCAGAACCTCGACAATGATGCACTTGGACAAAAAGGGCGTATGCGTTTTTTCCTGAATATATTCAGGAAAAAACGCATACGCCCTTTTTGGCCAACCAAGCAAACCTGCAAAGGAAATCGGCACTACAATGAAGTCTCACTTCCCCCAGGTCAAAAGGGCCATCTGAAAAAAGTGTAAAATCCAGAAAGGCAGGACAGGCCATGGAGAACTGGGAGCCTTGTTATGCTGATGGGCGGGATGTAAATTGCCAACAGACACTCGGGAGAAGTGTATGGTGTTTCCGGAAACATCTAAAAAACAAAGCAACAGAGCCTAGCGCACTTCCACTTATGGTCCTATAGCTTAGGGAAATTAAAATCAAAAAGACACAGCCACCCCAAAGTTTGGGACGGCTCTGTTTACAACAACCTCGTTTACAGTACAAGTTCAATATCACAGAAAGTGAAAAATGGATAAAGAAGTTTGGGTACTCAAGTACAATGCAATATCACTCAGCAATGAAATCTATGTCACCAGGCCCTTAGCAGCACAATGAGTGGATTCGGGTATGGTGATTCTAACTGAAATAAGTCACACAGAAAAAGAAACATCAATAAATATCACTAATACATGGAATGTAAACTTGGCTACAGAGGAACTGAATTACAAAACAGAACAGGGTCTCAAATTTAGAAAACCAACTTATGCTTGCTTAAGGGGAAAGGTGAGTTGGGGTGCTGCATAAAACCAGAGATTGAAATGAGCACAGATAAAGTTCCTTAAGCCAAATATGGAATAGACAAGAGCTACTCCTTGCTCAACGAAATCGACTCAACACCCCATACTAAACGCCTAAGAATGTACCTGACTACTAAGTATCTTAAAACCTATGGATTGCTATGTCTCCGAAAGAGAATCAAGCGTGTGTACAGGGGCATAAACGCAGCAGTGATAGGATTGCAGAGGTTCGGTGAGCAAATGAAGACCCTTTGAAGTCATATTGCATGGTACCCATTCCAAGGGCCTCAACTCTCCAGGTTTAAGGTATTCTTCCTTCAGCTAAAACATGCATGTGGAACCTAGAGTATGATCAACCATGTGATCGGGAGACGTGTTCAAATATGTCTCAGTTTTCGTCCCACGGTACTCGGGTGCAACATTCCAGATGCTTTACAAACACTCTCCACACTTGGAGAGTCAGCGCCTTTAACCTCCTGTTTGGCCCAGTTTGCAATTTCTGCGGAAGATGAACAGGAATAGGGAGAACCAATGAGAGACTAGCTGGAGGTGTCTGGACGGGCAAATTTAACTCTCATTTCCCACCAGGAAGAGGAATTAACCAAAGGCTCAGCGTGCCGTGCCGGAACCAGATTAGGGCATGAAGCCATCCTGCGGTGTTGCGGCCAGCTCAAAAGAAAGCGAGTTGAAGAAAGGAGCTCAGGGGCACTGTAATTCACAAACCTGCAGAGTTATAAATGACAGCTATCGTCCAAAAATATACTGAAGTAAGGCTGCCAAGAGGACTTGAAAGTGGGGCAGAATTGCAGGAAACCGATTTCAGGAGGTAGACTGGAATTGCATTGAAAGCATAGGAAAAGAGGCAGAACGTCCACAATGATGCACTTGGCCAAAAAGGGCGTATGCGTTTTTTCCTGAATATATTCAGGAAAAAAGGCATACGCCCTTTTTGGCCAACCAAGCAAGCTTGCAAAGGAAATCTGCACTACAATGAAGTCTCACTTCCCCCCGGTCAAAAGGGCCATCTGAAAAAAGTGTAAAATCCAGAAAGGCAGGACAGGCCATGGAGAACTGGGAGCCTTGTTATGCTGATGGGCGGGATGTAAATTGCCAACAGACACCCGGTAGAAGTGTATGGTGTTTCCTGAAACATCTAAAAAACAAAGCAACAGAGCCTAGGGCACTTCCACTTATGGTCCTATAGCTTAGGGAAATTAAAATCAAAAAGACACAGCCACCCAAAAGTTTGGGACGCCTCTGTTTACAAGAACCTCGTTTACAGTACAAGTTCAACATCGCAGAAAGTGAAAAATGGATAAAGAAGTTGTGGTATTTACTTACAAAGCAATATCACTCAGCAATGAAATCTATGTCATCAGGCCCGTAGCAGCACAATGAGTGGATTCAGGTATGATAATTCTAACTGAAATAAGTCACACAGAAAGAGAAACATCATAAGATATCAGTAATACACGGAATGTAAACTTGGCTACACAGGAACTGAATTACAGAACAGAACAGGGTCTCAAATTTAGAAAACCAACTTATGCTTGCTTAAGGGGAAAGGTGAGTTGGGGTGCTGCATAAAACCAGAGATTGAAATGAGCACAGATAAAGTTCCTTAAGCCAAATATGGAATAGACAAGAGCTACTCCTTGCTCAACGAAATGGACTCAACACCGCATATTAAACGCCTAAGAATGTACCTGACTAGTAAGTATCTTAAAACCTATGGATTGCTATGTCTCCAAAAGAGAATCAAGCGTGTGTACAGGGGCATAAACGCAACAGTGATAGGATTGGAGAGGTTTGGTGAGCAGATGAAGATCCTTTGAAGTCATATTGCATGGTACCCATTACACGGGTCTCAACTCTCCAGGTTTAAGGTATTCTTCCTTCAGCTAAAACATTCATGTGGAACCCAGAGTATGATCAACCGTGTGAACGGGAGACGTGTTCAAATATGTCTCAGTTTTCCTACCCTGGTACTTGGGTGCAACATTCCAGACGCTTTACCAACACTCTCCCCACTTGGAGAGTCAGCGCCTTTAACCACCTGTTTGGCCCAGTTTGCAATTACTGCGGAAGATGAACAGGAATAGGGAGAACCAATGAGAGACTAGCTGGGGTTGTCTGGACGGGCAAATTTAACTCTCATTTCCCACCAGGAAGAGGAGCTAACCAAAGGCTCAGCGTGCCGTGCCGGAACCAGATTAGGGCCTGAAGCCATCCTGCGGTGTTGTGACCAGCTCAAAAGAAAGCGAGTTGAAGAAAGGAGCTCAGGGGCACTGTAATTCACAAACCTGCAGTGCTATAAATGACAGCTATCGTCGAAAAATATACTGAAGTAAGGCTGCCAAGAGGACTTGAAAGCGGGGCAGAATTGCAGGAAAGCGATTTCAGGAGGTAGACTGGAATTGCATTGAAAGCATAGGAAAAGAGGCAGAACGTCCACAATGATGCACTTGGCCAAAAAGGGCGTATGCGTTTTTTCCTGAATATATTCAGGAAAAAACGCATACGCCCTTTTTGGCCAACCAAGCAAGCTTGCAAAGGAAATCTGCACTACAATGAAGTCTCACTTCCCCCCGGTCAAAAGGGCCATCTGTAAAAAGTGTAAAATCCAGAAAGGCAGGACAGGCCATGGAGAACTGGGAGCCTTGTTATGCTGATGGGTGGGATGTAAATTGCCAACAGACACTTGGGAGAAGTGTATGGTGTTTCCTGAAACATCTAAAAAACAAAGCAACAGAGCCTAGGGCACTTCCACTTATGGTCCTATAGCTTAGGGAAATTAAAATCAAAAAGACACAGCCACCCCAAAGTTTGGGACGCCTCTGTTTACAAGAACCTCGTTTACCGTACAACTTCAATATCACAGAAAGTGAAAAATGGATAAAGAACTTGTGGTACTTACGTACAATGCAGTATCACTCAGCAATGAAATCTATGTCATCAGGCCCGTAGCAGCATAATGAGTGGATTCAGGTACGATGATTCTAACTGAAATAAGTCACACAGAAAAAGAAACATCATAAGATATCACTAATACACGGAATGTAAACTTGGCTACACAGGAACTGAATTCCAAAACAGAACAGGGTCTCAAATTTAGAAAACCAACTTATGCTTGCTTAAGGGGAAAGGTGAGTTGGGGTGCTGCATAAAACCAGAGATTGAAATGAGCACAGATAACGTTCTATAAGGCAAATATGGAATAGACAAGAGCTACTCCTTGCTCAACGAAATGGACTCAACACCCCATATTCAACGCCTAGGAATATACCTGCCTAGTAAGAATTATAAAAGCAATGGATTTATATATCTCTGTAAGAGAATCAAGAGTGTGTACAGCGGCATTAAAGCAGTGAAAATCAGCTAAATCCCATGTTAAAAATAAATTTCTTAAACAAAACACAATGACAGTGAAATAGAGAGCAATACTTAAGTAATTCATTCAAGGCTTCTGATGCAACCTGCATTTACCATATCTACACCCAGAGCTGGGTGACACATAAGGCTGGACACTTGGGGCTCATAAGATTGGTGAGGTTCGGTGAGCAAATGCAGACCCTTTGAAGTCATATTGCATGGTACCCATTCCATGGGTCTCAACTCTCCAGGTTTAAGGGATTCTTCCTTCAGCTAAAACATGCATGTGGAACCCAGAGTATGATCCACCGTGTGATCGAGAAACGTGTTCAAATGTGTCTCACTTTTCGTTCCCTGGTACTCGGGTGCAACATTCCAGACGCTTTACTAACACTCTCCCGACTTGGAGAGTCAGTCCCTTTAACCTCCTGTTTGGCCCAGTTTGCAATTTCTGCGGAAGATGAACAGGAATAGGGAGAACCAATGAGAGACTAGCTGGAGGTGTCTGGACGGGCAAATTTAACTCTCATTTCCCACAGGGAAGAGGAATAAACCAAAGGCTCAGCATGCCGTGCCGGAACCAGATTAGGGCCTGAAGCAATCCTGCGGTGTTGTGGCCAGCTCAAAAGAAAGCGAGTTGAAGAAAGGAGCTCAGGGGCACTGTAATTCACAAACCTGCAAATTTATAAATGACAGCTATTGTCCGAAAATATACTGAAGTAGGGCTGCCAAGAGGACTTGAATGCGGGGCAGAATTGCAGGAAACCGATTTCAGGAGGAATCGGAATTGGATTGCATTTAAAACACAGGAAAAGAGGAAGAACGTCGACAATGATGCACTTGACCAAAAAGGGCGTATGTGTTTTTTCCTGAATATATTCAGGAAAAAACGCATACGCCCTTTTTGGCCAACCAAGCAAGCTTGCAAAGGAAATCTGCACTACAATGAAGTCTCACTTCCCCCCGGTCTAAAGGGCCATCTGAAAAAAGTGTAAAATCCAGAAAGGCAGAACAGGCCATGGAGAACTGGGAGCCTTGTTATGCTGATGGGCGGGATGTAAATTACCAACAGCCACTCTGTAGAAGTGTATGGTGTTTCCTGAAACATCTAAAAAACAAAGCAACAGAGCCTAGGGCACTTCCACTTATGGTCCTATAGTTTAGGGAAATTAAAATCAAAAAGACACAGCCACCCCAAAATTTGGGATGGCTCTTTTTACAGGAATCTCTTCTGCGGCACAAGTTAAATATCCCAGAGAGCAAATAATGGATAAAGAAGTTGCGGTACTTATGTACAACAGAATACCATCAGCAATGAAATCTATGTCACCAGGCCCGTACCAGCATAATGAGTGGATTGAGGCACGATGATTCTAAGTGAAAGAAGTCACACAGAAAAAGAAACATCATAAGGTATCACTAATACACGGAATGTGAACTTGGCTACACATGAACTGAATTACAAAACAGAACAGGGTCTCAAATTTAGAAAACCAACTTATGCTTGCTTAAGGGGGAAGGTGAGTTGGGGTGCTGCATAAAAGCAGAGTTTGAAATTAGCACAGATATCGTTCCATAAGCCAAATATGTAATAGACAAGACCTACCCCTTGCTCAACGAAATGGATTCAACAATGAGGTATCACCTCACACCTGGTAGAATAGGCATCATAGAAAATCTACAAACAAAAAATGCTGGAAAGGGTGTGGAGAAAAGGAACCCTCTTCCACTATTGTTGGGAATATAAATTGATACAGTCATTATGGAGAACAATATGGAATTTCTTAAGAAACTAACAATAGAATTACCATATGATACAGCAATCCCAGTACTGGACATATACCCAGACAAAACCATAAATCAAAAAGAGTCATTCACCGCAATGTTCATTGCATCACTATTTACAATATCGAGGTAATGGAAGCAACCTAAATGCCCACAGACAGAGGAATGCATAAAGCTGTGGTACATATATAAAATGGAATATTACTAAGCCATGAAAAGGAATGAAATTGGGTCATTTGTAGAGACGTCGATGGATCTAGAGACTGTCATACAGAGTGAAGTAAGTCAGAAAGAGAAAAACAAATCTTGTATATTCATGCATATATGTGGAACCTAGAAAAACTGTACAGATTAACCATTTTGCAAGGCATAAATAGAGCAACAGATGTAGACAACAAACGTATGGACAACAAGGGGGGAAAGCTGTTGGGGGGGTGGTGGTGGGAGGAGTTGAGAGACTGGGATTGGCATGTATACATTTATATGTATAAAATAGATAACCAATAAGAACCTGCTGTATAAAAATATAAAATAAAATTCAAAATTAAAAAGAAATAAAATTTAAAAAATAAAACAGAAAAAACAATTATTCCCTGCACATACATGTATTTATATGAATAAATTATTTCCATGCTTATATCTGTAAATACAAAAAAGAGGAATAAAATCTACCTTGAACCAAAAACGAAAAAGAGAAAAAAACACAGAACCCACCAGTTACACAGAGGAAAACCGTATCAGGGCACTTGCTCCAGTTGTAAACAATTCTGAAGTTGGTCAGTGGTGGGGAATCGTCTCCCATTCAGCCAGCAGCCCCCACGCAACAAGCGTCCTCATTACAAAGCTGGGGCACCGTGCCGAGGCATCTGTGAGTAAACGTGAGCTGAGCCCCAGGCCAGTTGCTGCTGAACTATTCCCACCCGTCCCAGGTAAAACACCTGAATATATACAAGGACTTGAAAGCCTAGAGGAAGGGCCATAGAGCCACATGAGTGACAGCATGCCGGCCGACTTGGTGCCTGCAGGCCAGCCAGGATGGTCCTGGCCCTGGGTGCTCTTCTGGAAGATTTCCATTTCCCTGCCTGAGATACCCGTCCTGTCCCTGCCCCCACTGCTTTTTTCCTTCCTCACCTCTGCCCAGGGAGAAATTCCAGCAGCAGGTATGGGTGACACATCCTCTTCTTTAGCAGGTGGCAGCCTGGCAACTGCTGCAGAAAGTCCAGCAGAGCCCCACTCACACTGGGCCACCCACAAAGCCGTGGCCTCTCACTCCCTCTCACCAGCCCAGCCCCGAGACTGCTGACAGGGCAGAGAAAATGGTGTCAGGCACGGCTGCAGGGGCTCTTGCTGCCTGGAGTGGTATTTATATTGATCTCAACCCAGGCACACCTGGGGAGGGCTGGCCGGCACGGTAAGGCTGCCCAGGTCAGCCAATCATCACCCCTCAGGGGCTCACAGTTGCAGAAAATGGAACTTGCTGAACCGGCCAGGTCCAAGGAACAGGTGTGGGCTCCTGAGAGTCAGGATAGACAAGGGGCTGCAGCTTTGGCTTGTTTTCTAATCATTTTATCTGGCCCATGAGTGGGAGACAACTTCAAGAAAACCCTCTCCTAATGAGAGGAACCCAGGAGTCAGGGAGAGGAGGGGTGGGTGGTGGTTGGAGACAGAGGCCTGGTGCCCCGGGTGCAGTGGAAGTCTCTGGAAGACCAGGTGGAGGGAGGCCTCACGGAGTGATGCCCAGGGTCACAGACCTGTCGCAGCTGCTGTTTGTTAGTTCAAGTCCTGCTCTGAGGTGCTCTGTGTCAGCTCTGAGCGACAGGTGAGCTGGGGGTGCTCTGCAATGAGGGCTATGTGCACGGTTCCTGTGTGCCCAGCCCTGCCACGGTACCTGCAAGGGTAGCTCTGTATCCTGGGAGGGGCCTGACCACGAGAGCCCCGTGGGCTGGGGTGGGGGTGGGGTACCTGCCCAGGTGAGCTCCATATTCTGGGATTGGTCTGACCACGAGAGCCCCATGGGCTGCTGGGGACCTGGTAAAGGATGTCAGGACAGTCAGTGAAGCCACCGAGGATATACCTCCAGTTGCTCCTAATTCCTACACCCTGCTGGTCATTCTACCAACCACCAGGACATGGTATTCTGTATTAGTCTTCAATGATGCCTTCTTTTGTATTCCATTAGTCCCAGAGTCACAAGAAATTTTGGCTTGTGAGTGGCAGGACTCAACATACAACTAAAACAATACTTCCGGGCCGTCTGGACCCAAGGGTGCAAAAATTCCCACACCGTCTTTGGGGAAAGCTTAGCTAAAGACCTAAAAGTTCTACCTCTGGAAAAGGAAACCCTCCTTCAATATGCAGACGACATTCTGATCGCCAGCCCTACTAAGGAGGCCTCTGAACTACCAAGCCAATAAAGGATAGAAGTTGTCCAAGAAAAAGCTCAAATATCACAGACTGCGGTGACCTGCCTGGGCTTCATTCTCACACAAGGTCAGAGAAGCCCATCCCAGGAAAGGGAAGAAACCATTTTCAGCCTTACCCCTTTCTAAAACTAGAAGACAGCTTAGGGGTTCCTGGGGAGGCCAGGGTTTGCTGCTTCTGGATCCCTAACTACAGTCTACTAGCTGGGCCTCTATATGAAACACTGAAAGGAAAAGATGATGATCCTTTTGAATAGAATCCAGAAGTGGCCTTTCAAGAATGGAAAGAGCAGTCAATTCAGACCCTTGCCCTGGAACTCCCTAATTTAGCTAAACCCTTTGACCTTTACATTCCCGGTGAAAGGTGAATCGCCATTGGAGAATTAGTGCAAAAACTGGGACCACTTGAAATGGAACAATGCAAGAATGCCATCCAGGTAGGATAAACTACAGTCACTAAGGGGCTTGGCCCACTGCCACATCTGGCCAAGATACTGGCGGTATCTAAAAACCTGGAAATCAGCAGCCCAAAAGGCCACCTCCCTCCTAAGGGAAAAGGACCCCACGTGGTGATCCTAACCACCAACCATGCCCTGAAGTTGCAGGGTTCGCTCCGTGGGCACACCGACCTCGAGTGAGGAGGCCCTCCAACTCCAACATCCAGAGAGATAACCGGGGGCAACAGGGCACCATGACGACTCGTGTGAACATCACTTGACCTGGAGTTTCTCTCATAAAACAACAAGAGTGTGTCCCAAAAGAGTAGACTACTGCTTGCAGGACTTACTGCACCCAGCGGGGAGCTAATAATCTTGGCGGGGGAACCGTATACCACACTGTCACCATAGAAAAGCCTACAGACACCGTGATGATGGTGGCCAATAAGACCGGCTGAACTCCTGTTTACTTCAAAAGGCTGTTGACTCAGTAGCCATCATGGTCCTTATCACCACTGACCCTGGACTGTCTGGGAGTTGAGCGGGCAGGGCTCTGACACCTGGTGCTGTTTGTACGTTAATTCAGGGGCCTAATTGAAGAAAGCGCAGACTACTGGTCAGAGCATCTAGGCTGGCAGAAACGGTCAGCCTAAGGTGGCCGAACAAATGTGGGGCGGGGTGAAACCGGCCCCCACAGCGTCTCTGCACATCTCTTTCCTGGACCCTTAAAGGTCATTAGAATCTATAACACTTCCAATGCTGGTGCTCAGGTGGACGAGCAGGGAGGCAGGGGTCCTGGGGACAATCAACGTCACCGGGAGGCTGCTGGGGAGAAGCTCTGACCCTCGCCCCAGGGTATGAGGGCTCCCAACTCAGCACTCAGCAGTTACAGAAGAAAGGTCTGCACCCTCAGCACTCCAAGAATGAGGAACGGGACAAAAGGCAGAGGAGGGGTTTGTCCCCAGCAAAGCCCATTAAAAATCCCTGGGAGATAAAAATAGAATCTGGGCAATAAAGTCAAGTCTAGCCTTTTTTATCCTTTGTGCTTTGTCTAATTTCACGTGCTCCTAGGGTCCCGCATGCAGAGGTTCCACACCCGGCACTTCAGACCAGATTTCCTAGTGCAGAATGGCTGGGTCGACACCTCAGCTCCTGGGGCCCAGTGCAGACTCCACGATATAGAGCCTGAGCTACAGCCAACCCGGCCCTCGA
Organism: Grampus griseus; assembly: GCF_964374135.1. Taxonomy (NCBI): domain Eukaryota; kingdom Metazoa; phylum Chordata; class Mammalia; order Artiodactyla; family Delphinidae; genus Grampus; species Grampus griseus. The sequence goes on along the minus strand of NW_028133091.1, from coordinate 275,949 downwards.
GAGCTCCGCCGCCTCCCTCCCTCCCACTGACTCTGACAGGATCTCTACACAGCAGCCCAGCCCACAGCCCACGGGGTAGTGCATGCTCTCACCTCTCCATTCTCTGATCAAAATATAAAGTTTCCTTTGCTTGTGAACCAAACTCAGTCTCGATCTGTTGGCCCCAATGACACTGGGCAGGGGGACACTTGTTGGGGTCCACTCTGGAGGATCAGTAACAGAAATTGAGACTATTGTAACCTCAATGAACAGATGTGTGAGCCAAACTGTAGTTAACATAGAACAGTGTATAAGGCTCGGGTAAAATAAGATGTTTCTAACACTTCCATTTGATATTTCCATCACTTTTTATAAGCAAGTTCAGTGAAAAGGTCTGTCTTATTTGTCAGGTCAATATTAGAGAAACGAAGTGATTTCTTTCCAAGGATGTACATCTAATAATCTTGGTTAAACCTTCAATCTTGTTTTAAATGCTTTTCCATTGAAAATGATACCTCTCTTTCAGCTCCCCCATTTCTGAGAAGTATAAAATCTTATAATTTATTATTACCAAAGGGGAAAGGTGGGAGGAGGGATAAATTAACAGTTTGGAATTAACACATACACACTGCTATGTATAAAATAGATCATCAACAAGGAACTACTGTATAGCACAGGGAACTACACTCAACATTTTGCAATAACCTATAAGGGGAAATAATCTGAAAAAGAATAGATATTTTTATTGACATCATCTATCAATGATAGTTAAAGTGTAGCCTAAGGGAAGCTGGTGGTGAGTGCTTCTGACCCTGAAGACTTCAATCATCTAAAGTTTGGACTCTGCCTACTTCCCAAGGCCCTTAATGAACATATGTGTAGCCGTAGCTTAAAAACTTCCCCAGTTTGGGTTTCGGGGAGACACTGATTTTGAAAAAGCCCTGGTGTTCTCCTTACATGAATGGGACTCTTCCCACTGCTAAAACATGTCTGTCACACCCAGAGGATGGTATACCGTCTGATCGGGAAGAGTTTGGAAAAGGCATCTCATCTCCTCATCTCCTGGTGCTCGGGTTCACCCCTCCAGCGTCTTTACTAACAGTCTCCCCACTTGGAGATGTCAGCACTGTCAACATCCTGTTGCGTACAGTTTGGAATTTGTCCAGAGGATGAAGCGGAAGGATGAGGAACAATGAGAGACAAGTCCTAGGTGTTCAGACAGGCACATGTCACTCTAATTTCCAATCAGGAAGACGAATTGACCAAAGGCTAGGGTTGCCCATGGAAACAGTATAGGGCTTGAGGAAATCCCGCTGCTTTGTGGCCAGTTCCCATAAACACAAGTTGAACAATGGAACTCAGGGGCAGTAAAATTCACAAAACTGCAGAGTTGAAAATATCCATCACTGAAAAATGTCTTGAGGAAAGTCAGAGAAAAGGACTTGTAAGCAAGGGAGAATGGCAGGAAAGGGATTTGAGGAGGTAGAAAGGACTCGCCATTAAGCACAAGAAAAGGAGCTGAACATTGCCAACATTGCAGTTGGCCAAAAAGGGTGCATGCGTTTTTTTCTGTATATATTCAAGAAAAGGGCATACACTTTTTTAGCCAACCAAACAGGTGGGCACTGGAAGACAATACTACAAAAGATATCACTTCGCATCAGTCAGAAGAGCCATCCTCATAAAGCGTAAACAACAGAAATGCAGGACAGGGCAACGAGAAGAGGGAGCCCTGTGAGACTTATAGTGGAAATGTATATTGCCAACGGCCATTCTGGAAAAGTGTATTGTGTTTACTAAAGCATCTAAAAAATGAGCTACAGAGCATAGGGCACTTGCACTCATGGGCGTATATCTTGGGAAAAACAAAAATCGAGAGGACACAGGCACCCCAATGTTTACCCCCTCTCTGTTTAGAAGATCCTCGACTAGGATATAACTTAAATGTCTCTGGAGGGAAAAAATGGATAGAGATGTGGTACTTAGGTAGAGTGGAATATTATTCAGCCTGGAAATCAATGAAATATGGCCAGTTGTAACAACTCCGGAGGAGTTACGTATGATCATTCTAAGTGACAGAATTCAAAAAGAAAAAGACACATATCATAAGATATCACTTAAAGGTGGAATCCAAAATGGCTACACATGAAATAAATTACAAAACAAAAACATAGTCAAATATGTAGAAAACACGCATAAGGCTGCTAAACGGGAAAGGTGGGGAGGGGTGAGGCATCATCCAGGAGGTTGAAATTAGCAAAGATACCATTCCAAATACCAAACTGATAATCAACAAGGCCTACACGGTAGCTAAAAGAACTGCACTCAGCACACTCAAGTCACCGGAAAAGAATATATACGACTGGTAAGAATCTGAAAAAGAATTTATTGATGACTCTCTGTACGTGAATCAAGTGGATGTACAGCAGCAAGAAACAGAGCTTTGAAAATCAGCTGTAACCAATATAGTAATAAATTGAAAAAAATAAACGACAGAGAGACAGAGAAAACCTCTTACAACTTTTCCTCAGGGACGGTGATGCAACATGGATTGAACACATCTAGACCCACAGCAGGATGAGACATAAGGCTGGAAACTGTTTGCGCTAAGAGAAATGTGAGGTTGGGTGAGGAAATGCACACCCTTTAAAGTAATACTACCTGGTACCCATTCAATGGGTCCCAAATCTGCAGGTTCAAGGGATCTTCCTACAGCTAAAACATGCATGGAAAACCCAGAGGACTGTACACCATGTGATCGGGAGATGTGTCTAAAATGCACCTCATTTATCCTCTCCTGGTGCTCCTGTTCACCATTCCAGCCACGTTACTTAGAATCTCCCCACTTGGAGAATCAGCACATTTAAACTTTTGTTTCACACATTTTGCAAATTGTGAGGAGGATGAACGGGAAGAGGGGGAACCAATGAGAGAATAGTTGTAGGGGTTTGGACGGGCACATATCACTCTAATTTCCCATTAAGAATAAGAATTAAAGAAAGGCTCAGCCTGCCTCGCCAGAGCCAAAATAGGGCCTGAAGCAATCCTGTGGGTTTGTGGCCAGCTCACAAAAGAGCAACTTAAAAAATGGAGCTCAGGGTCACTGCAATTCACAAACCTGCAGAGTTATAAATGAAAACTAACGTCCAAAAATATGTTGAGGTAAGGCAAAGAAGAGGATCTGAATGCAAGACAGAATTGCAAGAAACAGATTTCAAGAGATAGATTGGACTCGTCTTTAATGCACATGAAAAGCGGCAGAATTTCGACAATGATGCAGTTGGCCCAAAAGGGCGTATGCGTTTTTTCCTGATTATATCCAGGAAAAAACGCATACGCCCTTTTTGGCCAACCAAGCAAGCTTGCAAAGGAAATCTGCACTACAATGAAGTCTCACTTCCCCCCGGTCAAAAGGGCCATCTGAAAAATGTGTAAAATCCAGAAAGGCAGGACAGGCCATGGAGAACTGGGAGCCTTGTTATGCTGATGGGCGGGATGTAAATTGCCAACAGACACTCGGGAGAAGTGTATGGTGTTTCCGGAAACATCTAAAAAACAAAGCAACAGAGCCTAGCGCACTTCCACTTATGGTCCTATAGCTTAGGGAAATTAAAATCAAAAAGACACAGCCACCCCAAAGTTTGGGACGGCTCTGTTTACAACAACCTCGTTTACAGTACAAGTTCAATATCACAGAAAGTGAAAAATGGATAAAGAAGTTTGGGTACTCAAGTACAATGCAATATCACTCAGCAATAAAATCTATGTCACCAGGCCCTTAGCAGCACAATGAGTGGATTCGGGTATGGTGATTCTAACTGAAATAAGTCACACAGAAAAAGAAACATCAATAAATATCACTAATACATGGAATGTAAACTTGGCTACAGAGGAACTGAATTACAAAACAGAACAGGGTCTCAAATTTAGAAAACCAACTTATGCTTGCTTAAGGGGAAAGGTGAGTTGGGGTGCTGCATAAAACCAGAGATTGAAATGAGCACAGATAAAGTTCCTTAAGCCAAATATGGAATAGACAAGAGCTACTCCTTGCTCAACGAAATGGACTCAACACCCCATATTAAACGCCTAAGAATGTACCTGACTAGTAAGTATCTTAAAACCTATGGATTGCTATGTCTCCGAAAGAGAATCAAGCGTGTGTACAGGGGCATAAACGCAGCAGTGATAGGATTGGAGAGGTTCGGTGAGCAAATGAAGACCCTTTGAAGTCATATTGCATGGTACCCATTCCACGGGTTTCAACCACCCAGTTTTAAGGTATTCTTCCTTCAGCTAAAACATGCATGTGTAACCTAGAGTATGATCAACCATGTGATCGGGAGACGTGTTCAAATATGTCTCAGTTTTCCTACCATGGTACTTGGGTGCAACATTCCAGACGCTTTACCAACACTCTCCCCACTTGGAGAGTCAGCGCCTTTAACCACCTGTTTGGCCCAGTTTGCAATTACTGCGGAAGATGAACAGGAATAGGGAGAACCAATGAGAGACTAGCTGGGGGTGTCTGGACGGGCAAATTTAACTCTCATTTCCCACCAGGAAGAGGAACTAACCAAAGGCTAAGCGTGCCGTGCCGGAACCAGATTAGGGCCTGAAGCCATCCTGCGGTGTTGTGACCAGCTCAAAAGAAAGCGAGTTGAAGAAAGGAGCTCAGGGGCACTGTAATTCACAAACCTGCAGAGTTATAAATGACAGCTATCGTCCAAAAATATACTGAAGTAAGGCTGCCAAGAGGACTTGAAAGCGGGGCAGAATTGCAGGAAACCGATTTCAGGAGGTAGACTGGAATTGCATTGAAAGCATAGGAAAAGAGGCAGAACGTCCACAATGATGCACTTGGCCAAAAAGGGCGTATGCGTTTTTTCCTGAATATATTCAGGAAAAAACGCATACGCCCTTTTTGGCCAACCAAGCAAGCTTGCAAAGGAAATCTGCACTACAATGAAGTCTCACTTCCCCCCGGTCAAAAGGGCCATCTGAAAAAAGTGTAAAATCCAGAAAGGCAGGACAGGCCATGGAGAACTGGGAGCCTTGTTATGCTGATGGGCGGGATGTAAATTGCCAACAGACACTCGGGAGAAGTGTATGGTGTTTCCTGAAACATCTAAAAAACAAAGCAACAGAGCCTAGGGCACTTCCACTTATGGTCCTATAGCTTAGGGAAATTAAAATCAAAAAGACACAGCCACCCCAAAGTTTGGAACGGCTCTGTTTACAAGAACCTCGTTTACAGTACAAGTTCAACATCGCAGAAAGTGAAAAATGGATAAAGAAGTTATGGTATTTACTTACAAAGCAATATCACTCAGCAATGAAATCTATGTCATCAGGCCCTTAGCAGCACAATGAGTGGATTTAGGTACGATGATTCTAACTGAAATAAGTCACACAGAAAAAGAAACATCATAAGATATCAGTAATACACGGAATGTAAACTTGGCTACATAGGAACTGAATTACAGAACAGAACAGGGTCTCAAATTTAGAAAACCAACTTATGCTTGCTTAAGGGGAAAGGTGAGTTGGGGTGCTGCATAAAACCAGAGATTGAAATGAGCACAGATAAAGTTCCTTAAGCCAAATATGGAATAGACAAGAGCTACTCCTTGCTCAACGAAAAGGACTCAACACCCCATATTAAACGCCTAAGAATGTACCTGACTAGTAAGTATCTTAAAACCTATGGATGGCTATGTCTCCAAAAGAGAATCAAGCATGTGTACAGGGGCATAAACGCAGCAGTGATAGGATTGGAGAGGTTCGGTGAGCAAATGAAGACCCTTTGAAGTCATATTGCATGGTACCCATTCCACGGGTTTCAACTCTCCAGGTTTAAGGTATTCTTCCTTCAGCTAAAACATGCATGTGGAACCTAGAGTATGATCAAACCATGTGATCGGGAGACGTGTTCAAATATGTCTCAGTTTTTGTCCCCTGGTACTCAGGTGCAACATTCCAGACGCTTTACTAACACTCTCCCGACTTGGAGAGTCAGTCCCTTTAACCTCCTGTTTGGCCCAGTTTGCAATTTCTGCAGAAGATGAACAGGAATAGCGAGAACCAATGAGAGACTAGCTGGAGGTGTCTGGACGGGCAAATTTAACTCTCATTTCCCACCAGGAAGAGGAATTAACCAAAGGCTCAGCATGCCGTGCCGGAACCAGATTAGGGCCTGAAGCCATCCTGCGGTGTTGCGGCCAGGTCACAAGAAAGCGAGTTGAAGAAAGGAGCTCAGGGGCATTGTAATTCACAAACCTGCAGAGTTATAAATGACAGCTATCGTCCAAAAATATACTGAAGTAAGGCTGCCAAGAGGACTTGAAAGTGGGGCAGAATTGCAGGAAACCGATTTCAGGAGGTAGACTGGAATTGCATTGAAAGCATAGGAAAAGAGGCAGAACGTCCACAATGATGCACTTGGCCAAAAAGGGCGTATGCGTTTTTTCCTGAATATATTCAGGAAAAAACGCATACGCCCTTTTTGGCCAACCAGGCAAGCTTGCAAAGGAAATCTGCACTACAATGAAGTCTCACTTCCCCCCGGTCAAAAGGGCCATCTGAAAAAAGTGTAAAATCCAGCAAGGCAGGACAGGCCATGGAGAACTGGGAGCCTTGTTATGCTGATGGGCGGGATGTAAATTGCCAACAGACACACGGGAGAAGTGTATGGTGTTTCCTGAAACATCTAAAAACCAAAGCAACAGAGCCTAGGGCACTTCCACTTATGGTCCTATAGCTTAGGGAAATTAAAATCAAAAAGACACAGCCACCCCAAAGTTTGGGACGCCTCTGTTTACAAGAACCTCGTTTACCGTACAACTTCAATATCACAGAAAGTGAAAAATGGATAAAGAACTTGTGGTACTTACGTAAAATGCAGTATCACTCAGCAATGAAATCTATGTCATCAGGCCCGTAGCAGCATAATTAGTGGATTCAGGTACGATGATTCTAACTGAAATAAGTCACACAGAAAAAGAAACATCATAAGATATCACTAATACACGGAATGTAAACTTGGCTACACAGGAACTGAATTACAGAACAGAACAGGGTCTCAAATTTAGAAAACCAACTTATGCTTGCTTAAGGGGAAAGGTGAGTTGGGGTGTTGCATAAAACCAGAGATGGAAATGAGCACAGATAAAGTTCCTTAAGCCAAATATGGAATAGACAAGACCTACTCCTTGCTCAACGAAATGGACTCAACACCCCATATTCAACGCCTAAGAATGTACCTGACTAGTAAGTATCTTAAAACCTATGGATTGCTATGTCTCCGAAAGAGATTCAAGCGTGTGTTCAGGGGCATAAACGCAGCAGTGATAGGATTGGAGAGGTTCGGTGAAGAAATGAAGACCCTTTGAAATCATATTGCATGGTACCCATTACACGGGTCTCAACTCTCCAGGTTTAAGGTATTCTTCCTTCAGCTAAAACATGCATGTGGAACCCAGAGTATGATCAACCGTGTGAACGGGAGACGTGTTCAAATATGTCTCAGTTTTCCTACCCCGGTACTCGGGTGCAACATTCCAGACGCTTTACTAACACTCTCCCCACTTGGAGAGTCAGCGCCTTTAACCTCCTGTTTGGTCCAGTTTGCAATTTCTGCGGAAGATGAACAGGAATAGGGAGAACCAATGAGAGACTAGCTGGAGGTGTCTGGACGGGCAAATTTAACTCTCATTTCCCACCAGGAAGAGGAAATAACCAAAGGATCAGCGTGCCGTGCCGGAACAAGATTAGGGCCTGAAGCCATCCTGCGGGGTTGCGGCCAGCTCACAAGAAAGCGAGTTGAAGAAAGGAGCTCAGGGGCACTGTAATTCACAAACCTGCAGAGTTATAAATGACAGCTATCGTCCAAAAATATACTGAAGTAAGGCTGCCAAGAGGACTTGAAAGCGGGGCAGAATTGCAGGAAACCGATTTCAGGAGGTAGACTGGAATTGCATTGAAAGCATAGGAAAAGAGGCAGAACGTCCACAATGATGCACTTGGCCAAAAAGGGCGTATGCGTTTTTTCCTGAATATATTCAGGAAAAAACGCATACGCCCTTTTTGGCCAACCAAGCAAGCTTGCAAAGGAAATCTGCACTACAATGAAGTCTCACTTCCCCCCGGTCAAAAGGGCCATCTGAAAAAAGTGTAAAATCCAGAAAGGCAGGACAGGCCATGGAGAACTGGGAGCCTTGTTATGCTGATGGGCGGGATGTAAATTGCCAACAGACACTCGGGAGAAGTGTATGGTGTTTCCTGAAACATCTAAAAAACAAAGCAACAGAGCCTAGGGCACTTCCACTTATGGTCCTATAGCTTAGGGAAATTAAAATCAAAAAGACACAGCCACCCCAAAGTTTGGAACGGCTCTGTTTACAAGAACCTCGTTTACAGTACAAGTTCAACATCGCAGAAAGTGAAAAATGGATAAAGAAGTTATGGTATTTACTTACAAAGCAATATCACTCAGCAATGAAATCTATGTCATCAGGCCCTTAGCAGCACAATGAGTGGATTTAGGTACGATGATTCTAACTGAAATAAGTCACACAGAAAAAGAAACATCATAAGATATCAGTAATACACGGAATGTAAACTTGGCTACATAGGAACTGAATTACAGAACAGAACAGGGTCTCAAATTTAGAAAACCAACTTATGCTTGCTTAAGGGGAAAGGTGAGTTGGGGTGCTGCATAAAACCAGAGATTGAAATGAGCACAGATAAAGTTCCTTAAGCCAAATATGGAATAGACAAGAGCTACTCCTTGCTCAACGAAAAGGACTCAACACCCCATATTAAACGCCTAAGAATGTACCTGACTAGTAAGTATCTTAAAACCTATGGATGGCTATGTCTCCAAAAGAGAATCAAGCATGTGTACAGGGGCATAAACGCAGCAGTGATAGGATTGGAGAGGTTCGGTGAGCAAATGAAGACCCTTTGAAGTCATATTGCATGGTACCCATTCCACGGGTTTCAACTCTCCAGGTTTAAGGTATTCTTCCTTCAGCTAAAACATGCATGTGGAACCTAGAGTATGATCAAACCATGTGATCGGGAGACGTGTTCAAATATGTCTCAGTTTTTGTCCCCTGGTACTCAGGTGCAACATTCCAGACGCTTTACTAACACTCTCCCGACTTGGAGAGTCAGTCCCTTTAACCTCCTGTTTGGCCCAGTTTGCAATTTCTGCAGAAGATGAACAGGAATAGCGAGAACCAATGAGAGACTAGCTGGAGGTGTCTGGACGGGCAAATTTAACTCTCATTTCCCACCAGGAAGAGGAATTAACCAAAGGCTCAGCATGCCGTGCCGGAACCAGATTAGGGCCTGAAGCCATCCTGCGGTGTTGCGGCCAGGTCACAAGAAAGCGAGTTGAAGAAAGGAGCTCAGGGGCATTGTAATTCACAAACCTGCAGAGTTATAAATGACAGCTATCGTCCAAAAATATACTGAAGTAAGGCTGCCAAGAGGACTTGAAAGTGGGGCAGAATTGCAGGAAACCGATTTCAGGAGGTAGACTGGAATTGCATTGAAAGCATAGGAAAAGAGGCAGAACGTCCACAATGATGCACTTGGCCAAAAAGGGCGTATGCGTTTTTTCCTGAATATATTCAGGAAAAAACGCATACGCCCTTTTTGGCCAACCAGGCAAGCTTGCAAAGGAAATCTGCACTACAATGAAGTCTCACTTCCCCCCGGTCAAAAGGGCCATCTGAAAAAAGTGTAAAATCCAGCAAGGCAGGACAGGCCATGGAGAACTGGGAGCCTTGTTATGCTGATGGGCGGGATGTAAATTGCCAACAGACACACGGGAGAAGTGTATGGTGTTTCCTGAAACATCTAAAAACCAAAGCAACAGAGCCTAGGGCACTTCCACTTATGGTCCTATAGCTTAGGGAAATTAAAATCAAAAAGACACAGCCACCCCAAAGTTTGGGACGCCTCTGTTTACAAGAACCTCGTTTACCGTACAACTTCAATAACACAGAAAGTGAAAAATGGATAAAGAACTTGTGGTACTTACGTAAAATGCAGTATCACTCAGCAATGAAATCTATGTCATCAGGCCCGTAGCAGCATAATGAGTGGATTCAGGTACGATGATTCTAACTGAAATAAGTCACACAGAAAAAGAAACATCATAAGATATCACTAATACACGGAATGTAAACTTGGCTACACAGGAACTGAATTACAGAACAGAACAGGGTCTCAAATTTAGAAAACCAACTTATGCTTGCTTAAGGGGAAAGGTGAGTTGGGGTGTTGCATAAAACCAGAGATGGAAATGAGCACAGATAAAGTTCCTTAAGCCAAATATGGAATAGACAAGACCTACTCCTTGCTCAACGAAATGGACTCAACACCCCATATTCAACGCCTAAGAATGTACCTGACTAGTAAGTATCTTAAAACCTATGGATTGCTATGTCTCCGAAAGAGATTCAAGCGTGTGTACAGGGGCATAAACGCAGCAGTGATAGGATTGGAGAGGTTCGGTGAAGAAATGAAGACCCTTTGAAATCATATTGCATGGTACCCATTACACGGGTCTCAACTCTCCAGGTTTAAGGTATTCTTCCTTCAGCTAAAACATGCATGTGGAACCCAGAGTATGATCAACCGTGTGAACGGGAGACGTGTTCAAATATGTCTCAGTTTTCCTACCCCGGTACTCGGGTGCAACATTCCAGACGCTTTACTAACACTCTCCCCACTTGGAGAGTCAGCGCCTTTAACCTCCTGTTTGGTCCAGTTTGCAATTTCTGCGGAAGATGAACAGGAATAGGGAGAACCAATGAGAGACTAGCTGGAGGTGTCTGGACGGGCAAATTTAACTCTCATTTCCCACCAGGAAGAGGAAATAACCAAAGGATCAGCGTGCCGTGCCGGAACAAGATTAGGGCCTGAAGCCATCCTGCGGGGTTGCGGCCAGCTCACAAGAAAGCGAGTTGAAGAAAGGAGCTCAGGGGCACTGTAATTCACAAACCTGCAGAGTTATAAATGACAGCTATCGTCCAAAAATATACTGAAGTAAGGCTGCCAAGAGGACTTGAAAGCGGGGCAGAATTGCAGGAAACCGATTTCAGGAGGTAGACTGGAATTGCATTGAAAGCATAGGAAAAGAGGCAGAACGTCCCCAATGATGCACTTGGCCAAAAAGGGCGTATGCGTTTTTTCCTGAATATATTCAGGAAAAAACGCATACGCCCTTTTTGGCCAACCAAGCAAACTTGCAAAGGAAATCTGCACTACAATGAAGTCTCACTTCCCCCCGGTCAAAAGGGCCATCTGAAAAAAGTGTAAAATCCAGAAAGGCAGGACAGGCCATGGAGAACTGGGAGCCTTGTTATGCTGATGGGCGGGATGTAAATTGCCAACAGACACTCGGGAGAAGTGTATGGTGTTTCCTGAAACATCTAAAAAACAAAGCAACAGAGCCTAGGGCACTTCCACATATGGTCCTATAGCATAGGGAAATTAAAATCAAAAAGACACAGCCACCCCAAAGTTTGGGACGCCTCTGTTTACAAGAACCTCGTTTACAGTACAAGTTCAACATCGCAGAAACTGAAAAATGGATAAAGAAGTTGTGGTATTTACTTACAAAGCAATATCACTCAGCAATGAAATCTATGTCATCAGGCCCTTAGCAGCACAATGAGTGGATTCAGGTATGATGATTCTAACTGAAATAAGTCACACAGAAAAAGAAACATCATAAGATATCAGTAATACACGGAATGTAAACTTGGCTACACAGGAACTGAATTACAGAACAGAACAGGGTCTCAAATTTAGAAAACCAACTTATGCTTGCTTAAGGGGAAAGGTGAGTTGGGGTGCTGCATAAAACCAGAGATTGAAATGAGCACAGATAAAGTTCCTTAAGCCAAATATGGAATAGACAAGAGCTACTCCTTGCTCAACGAAATGGACTCAACACCCCATATTCAACGCCTAAGAATGTACCTGACTAGTAAGTATCTTAAAACCTATGGATTGCTATGTCTCCGAAAGAGAATCAAGCGTGTGTTCAGGGGCATAAACGCAGCAGTGATAGGATTGGAGAGGTTCGGTGAGCAAATGAAGACCCTTTGAAGTCATATTGCATGGTACCCATTACACGGGTCTCAACTCTCCAGGTTTAAGGTATTCTTCCTTCAGCTAAAACATGCATGTGGAACCCAGAGTATGATCAACCGTGTGAACGGGAGACGTGTTCAAATATGTCTCAGTTTTCCTACCCTGGTACTCGGGTGCAACATTCCAGACGCTTTACTAACACTCTCCCCACTTGGAGAGTCAGCGCCTTTAACCTCCTGTTTGGTCCAGTTTGCAATTTCTGCGGAAGATGAACAGGAATAGGGAGAACCAATGAGAGACTAGCTGGAGGTGTCTGGACGGGCAAATTTAACTCTCATTTCCCACCAGGAAGAGGAAATAACCAAAGGCTCAGCGTGCCGTGCCGGAACAAGATTAGGGCCTGAAGCCATCTTGCGGGGTGGCGGCCAGCTCACAAGAAAGCGAGTTGAAGAAAGGAGCTCAGGGCCACTGTAATTCACAAACCTGCAGAGTTATAAATGACAGCTATCGTCCAAAAATATACTGAAGTAAGGCTGCCAAGAGGACTTGAAAGCGGGGCAGAATTGCAGGAAACCGATTTCAGGAGGTAGACTGGAATTGCATTGAAAGCATAGGAAAAGAGGCAGAACGTCCCCAATGATGCACTTGGCCAAAAAGGGCGTATGCGTTTTTTCCTGAATATATTCAGGAAAAAACGCATACGCCCTTTTTGGCCAACCAAGCAAACTTGCAAAGGAAATCTGCACTACAATGAAGTCTCACTTCCCCCCGGTCAAAAGGGCCATCTGAAAAAAGTGTAAAATCCAGAAAGGCAGGACAGGCCATGGAGAACTGGGAGCCTTGTTATGCTGATGGGCGGGATGTAATTTGCCAACAGACACTTGGGAGAAGTGTATGGTGTTTCCTGAAACATCTAAAAAACAAAGCAACAGAGCCTAGGGCACTTCCACATATGGTCCTATAGCATAGGGAAATTAAAATCAAAAAGACACAGCCACCCCAAAGTTTGGGACGCCTCTGTTTACAAGAACCTCGTTTACAGTACAAGTTCAACATCGCAGAAACTGAAAAATGGATAAAGAAGTTGTGGTATTTACTTACAAATCAATATCACTCAGCAATGAAATCTATGTCATCAGGCCCTTAGCAGCACAATGAGTGGATTCAGGTATGATGATTCTAACTGAAATAAGTCACACAGAAAAAGAAACATCATAAGATATCAGTAATACACGGAATGTAAACTTGGCTACACAGGAACTGAATTACAGAACAGAACAGGGTCTCAAATTTAGAAAACCAACTTATGCTTGCTTAAGGGGAAAGGTGAGTTGGGGTGCTGCATAAAACCAGAGATTGAAATGAGCACAAATAAAGTTCCTTAAGCCAAATATGGAATAGACAAGAGCTACTCCTTGCTCAACGAAATGGACTCAACACCCCATATTCAACGCCTAAGAATGTACCTGACTAGTAAGTATCTTAAAACCTATGGATTGCTATGTCTCCGAAAGAGAATCAAGCGTGTGTTCAGGGGCATAAACGCAGCAGTGATAGGATTGGAGAGGTTCGGTGAGCAAATGAAGACCCTTTGAAGTCATATTGCATGGTACCCATTACACGGGTCTCAACTCTCCAGGTTTAAGGTATTCTTCCTTCAGCTAAAACATGCATGTGGAACCCAGAGTATGATCAACCGTGTGAACGGGAGACGTGTTCAAATATGTCTCAGTTTTCCTACCCTGGTACTCGGGTGCAACATTCCAGACGCTTTACTAACACTCTCCCCACTTGGAGAGTCAGCGCCTTTAATCTCCTGTTTGGTCCAGTTTGCAATTTCTGCGGAAGATGAACAGGAATAGGGAGAACCAATGAGAGACTAGCTGGAGGTGTCTGGACGGGCAAATTTAACTCTCATTTCCCACCAGGAAGAGGAAATAACCAAAGGCTCAGCGTGCCGTGCCGGAACAAGATTAGGGCCTGAAGCCATCCTGCGGGGTGGCGGCCAGCTCACAAGAAAGCGAGTTGAAGAAAGGAGCTCAGGGGCACTGTAATTCACAAACCTGCAGAGTTATAAATGACAGCTATCGTCCAAAAATATACTGAAGTAAGGCTGCCAAGAGGACTTGAAAGCGGGGCAGAATTGCAGGAAACCGATTTAAGGAGGTAGACTGGAATTGCATTGAAAGCATAGGAAAAGAGGCAGAACGTCCACAATGATGCACTTGGCCAAAAAGGGCGTATGCGTTTTTTCCTGAATATATTCAGGAAAAAACGCATATGCCCTTTTTGGCCAACCAAGCAAGCTTGCAAACGAAATCTGCACTACAATGAAGTCTCACTTCCCCCCGGTCAAAAGGGCCATCTGAAAAAAGTGTAAAATCCAGAAAGGCAGGACAGGCCATGGAGAACTGGGAGCCTTGTTATGCTGATGGGTGGGATGTAAATTGCCAACAGACACTCGGGAGAAGTGTATGGTGTTTCCTGAAACATCTAAGAAACAAAGCAACAGAGCCTAGGGCACTTCCACTTATGGTCCTATAGCTTAGGGAAATTAAAATCAAAAAGACACAGCCACCCCAAAGTTTGGGACGCCTCTGTTTACAAGAACCTCATTTACCGTACAAGTTCAATATCACAGAAAGTGAAAAATGGATAAAGAACTTGTGGTACTTATGTACAATGCACTATCACTCAGCAATGAAATCTATGTCATCAGGCCCGTAGCAGCATAATGAGTGGATTCAGGTACGATGATTCTAACTGAAATAAGTCACACAGAAAAAGAAACATCATAAGATATCACTAATACACGGAATGTAAACTTGGCTACACAGGAACTGAATTCCAAAACAGAACAGGGTCACAAATTTAGAAAACCAACTTATGCTTGCTTAAGGGGAAAGGTGAGTTGGGGTGCTGCATTAAACCAGAGATTGAAATGAGCACAGATAAAGTTCCTTAAGCCAAATATGGAATAGACAAGACCTACTCCTTGCTCAACGAAATGGACTCAACACCCCATATTAAACGCCTAAGAATGTACCTGACTAGTAAGTATCTTAAAACCTATGGATTGCTGTGTCTCCAAAAGAGAATCAAGCCTGTGTACAGGGGCATAAACGCAGCAGTGATAGGATTGGAGAGGTTTGGTGAGCAAATGAAGACCCTTTGAAGTCATATTGCATGGTACCCATTCCACGGGTCTCAACTCTCCAGGTTTAAGGTATTCTTCCTTCAGCTAAAACATGCATGTGTAACCCAGAGTATGATCAACCGTGTGAACGGGAGACGTGTTTAAATATGTCTCAGTTTTCCTCCCCTGGTACTCGGGTGCAACATTCCAGACGCTTTACTAACATTCTCCCGACTTGGAGAGTCAGTCCCTTTAACCTCCTGTTTGGCCCAGTTTGCAATTTCTGCGGAAGATGAACAGGAATAGGGAGAACCAATGAGAGACTAGCTGGAGGTGTCTGGACGGGCAAATTTAACTCTCATTTCCCACCAGGAAGAGGAAATAACCAAAGGCTCAGCGTGCCGTGCCGGAAAAAGATTAGGGCCTGAAGCCATCCTGCGGTGTTGCGGCCAGCTCAAAAGAAAGCGAGTTGAAGAAAGGAGCTCAGGGGCACTGTAATTCACAAACCTGCAGAGTTATAAATGACAGCTATCGTCCAAAAATATACTGAAGTAAGGCTGCCAAGAGGAATTAAAACGGGGCAGAATTGCAGGAAACCGATTTCAGGAGGTAGACTGGAATTGCATTGAAAGCATAGGAAAAGAGGCAGAACGTCCACAATGATGCACTTGGCCAAAAAGGGCGTATGCGTTTTTTCCTGAATATATTCAGGAAAAAACGCATACGCCCTTTTTGGCCAACCAAGCAAGCTTGCAAAGGAAATCTGCACTACAATGAAGTCTCACTTCCCCCAGGTCAAAAGGGCCATTTGAAAAAAGTGTAAAATCCAGAAAGGCAGGACAGGCCATGGAGAACTGGGAGCCTTGTTATGCTGATGGGCGGGATGTAAATTGCCAACAGACACTCGGGAGAAGTGTATGGTGTTTCCTGAAACATCTAAAAAACAAAGCAACAGAGCCTAGGGCACTTCCACTTATGGTCCTATAGCTTAGGGAAATTAAAATCAAAAAGACACAGCCACCCCAAAGTTTGGGACGCCTCTGTTTACAAGAACCTCGTTTACAGTACAAGTTCAACATCGCAGAAAGTGAAAAATGGATAAAGAAGTTGTGGTATTTACTTACAAAGCAATATCACTCAGCAATGAAATCTATGTCATCAGGCCCGTAGCAGCACAATGAGTGGATTCAGGTATGATGATTCTAACTGAAATAAGTCACACAGAAAAAGAAACATCATAAGATATCAGTAATACACGGAATGTAAACTTGGCTACACAGGAACTGAATTACAGAACAGAACAGGGTCTCAAATTTAGAAAACCAACTTATGCTTGCTTAAGGGGAAAGGTGAGTTGGGGTGCTGCATAAAACCAGAGATTGAAATGAGCACAGATAAAGTTCCTTAAGCCAAACATGGAACAGACAAGAGCTACTTCTTGCTCAACGAAATGGACTCAACACCGCATATTAAACGCCTAAGAATGTACCTGACTAGTAAGTATCTTAAAACCTATGGATTGCTATGTCTCCGAAAGAGAATCAAGCATGTGTACAGGGGCATAAACGCATTAGTGATAGGATTGGAGAGGTTTGGTGAGCAAATGAAGACCCTTTGAAGTCATATTGCATGGTACCCATTCCACGGGTCTCAACTACCCATGTTTAAGGTATTCTTCCTTCAGCTAAAACATGCATGTGGAACCCAGAGTATTATCAACCGTGTGAACGGGAGACGTGTTCAAACATGTCTCAGTTTTCCTCCCCTGGTACTCGGGTGCAACATTCCAGATGCTTTACTAACACTCTCCCCACTTGGAGAGTCAGCGCCTTTAACCTCCTGTTTGGCCCAGTTTGCAATTTCTGCGGAAGATGAACAGGAATAGGGAGAACCAATGAGGGACTAGCTGGAGGTGTCTGGACGGGCAAATTTAACTCTCATTTCCCACCAGGAAGAGGAAATAACCAAAGGCTCAGCGTGCCGTGCCGGAACCAGATTAGGGCCTGAAGCCATCCTGCGGTGTTGCGGCCAGGTCACAAGAAAGCGAGTTGAAGAAAGGAGCTCAGGGGCACTGTAATTCACAAACCTGCAGAGTTATAAATGACAGCTATCGTCCAAAAATATACTGAAGTAAGGCTGCCAAGAGGACTTGAAAGCGGGGCAGAATTGCAGGAAACTGATTTCAGGAGGTAGACTGGAATTGCATTGAAAGCATAGGAAAAGAGGCAGAACGTCCCCAATGATGCACTTGGCCAAAAAGGGCGTATGCGTTTTTTCCTGAATATATTCAGGAAAAAACGCATACGCCCTTTTTGGCCAACCAAGCAAACTTGCAAAGGAAATCTGCACTACAATGAAGTCTCACTTCCCCCCGGTCAAAAGGGCCATCTGAAAAAAGTGTGAAATCCAGAAAGGCAGGACAGGCCATGGAGAACTGGGAGCCTTGTTATGCTGATGGGCGGGATGTAAATTGCCAACAGACACTCGGGAGAAGTGTATGGTGTTTCCTGAAACATCTAAAAAACAAAGCAACAGAGCCTAGGGCACTTCCACATATGGTCCTATAGCATAGGGAAATTAAAATCAAAAAGACACAGCCACCCCAAAGTTTGGGACGCCTGTGTTTACAAGAACCTCGTTTACAGTACAAGTTCAACATCGCAGAAAGTGAAAAATGGATAAAGAACTTGTGGTATTTACTTACAAAGCAATATCACTCAGCAATGAAATCTATGTCATCAGGCCCTTAGCAGCACAATGAGTGGATTCAGGTACGATGATTCTAACTGAAATAAGTCACACAGAAAAAGAAACATCATAAGTTATCACTAATACACGGAATGTAAACTTGGCTACACAGGAACTGAATTACAGAACAGAACAGGGTCTCAACTTTAGAAAACCAACTTATGCTTGCGTAAGGGGAAAGGTGAGTTGGGGTGCTGCATAAAACCAGAGATTGAAATGAGCACAGATAAAGTTCCTTAAGCCAAATATGGAATAGACAAGAGCTACTCCTTGCTCAACGAAATGGACTCAACACCCCATATTCAACGCCTAAGAATGTACCTGACTAGTAAGTATCTTAAAACCTATGGATTGCTATGTCTCCAAAAGAGAATCTAGCGTGTGTACAGGGGCATAAACGCAGCAGTGATAGGACTGGAGAGGTTCGGTGAGCAAATGAAGACCCTTTGAAGTCATATTGCATGGTACCCATTACACGGGTCTCAACTCTCCAGGTTTAAGGTATTCTTCCTTCATCTAAAACATGCATGTGGAACCCAGAGTATGATCAACCATATAATCGGGAGACGTGTTCAAATATATCTCAGTTTTCGTACCCTGGAACTCGGGTGCAACATTCCAGACGCTTTACTAACACTCTCCCGTCTTGGAGAGTCAGCGCCTTTAACCTCCTGTTTGGCCCAGTTTGCAATTTCTGCGGAAGATGAACAGGAATAGCGAGAACCAATGAGAGACTAGCTGGAGGTGTCTGGACGGGCAAATTTAACTCTCATTTCCCACCAGGAAGAGGAAATAACCAAAGGCTCAGCGTCCCATGCCGGAACCAGATTAGGGCCTGAAGCCATCCTGCGGTGTTGCGGCCAGCTCAAAAGAAAGCGAGTTGAAGAAAGGAGCTCAGGGGCACTGTAATTCACAAACCTGCAGAGTTATAAATGACAGCTATCGTCCAAAAATATACTGAAGTAAGGCTGCCAAGAGGACTTGAAAGCGGGGCAGAATTGCAGGAAACCGATTTCAGGAGGTAGACTGGAATTGCATTGAAAGCATAGGAAAAGAGGCAGAACGTCCACAATGATGCACTTGGCCAAAAAGGGCGTATGCGTTTTTTCCTGAATATATTCAGGAAAAAACGCATACGCCCTTTTTGGCCAACCAAGCAAACTTGCAAAGGAAATCTGCACTACAATGAAGTCTCACTTCCCCCCGGTCAAAAGGGCCATCTGAAAAAAGTGTAAAATCCAGAAAGGCAGGACAGGCCATGGAGAACTGGGAGCCTTGTTATGCTGATGGGCGGGATGTAAATTGCCAACAGACACTCGGGAGAAGTGTATGGTGTTTCCTGAAACATCTAAAAAACAAAGCAACAGAGCCTAGGGCACTTCCACTTATGGTCCTATAGCTTAGGGAAATTAAAATCAAAAAGACACAGCCACCCCAAAATTTGGGACGCCTGTGTTTACAAGAACCTCGTTTACAGTACAAGTTCAACATCGCAGAAAGTGAAAAATGGATAAAGAACTTGTGGTACTTACGTACAATGCAGTATCACTCAGCAATGAAATCTATGTCATCAGGCCCGTAGCAGCATAATGAGTGGATTCAGGTACGATGATTCTAACTGAAATAAGTCACACAGAAAAAGAAACATCATAAGATATCACTAATACACGGAATGTAAACTTGGCTACACAGGAACTGAATTCCAAAACAGAACAGGGTCTCAAATTTAGAAAACCAACTTATGCTTGCTTAAGGGGAAAGGTGAGTTGGGGTGCTGCATAAAACCAGAGATTGAAATGAGCACAGATAAAGTTCCTTAAGCCAAATATGGAATAGACAAGAGCTACTCCTTGGTCAGCGAAATGGACTCAACACCCCAAATTAAACGCCTAATAGTGTACCTGACTAGTAAGTATCTTAAAACCTATGGATTGCTATGTCTCCATAAGAGAATCAAGCGTGTGTACAGGGGCATAAATGCAGCAGTGAGAGGACTGGAGAGGTTCGGTGAGCAAATGAAGACCCTTTGAACTCATATTGCATGGTACCCATTCCACGGGTCTCAACTCTCCAGGTTTAAGGTATTCTTCCTTCAGCTAAAACATGCATGTGGAACCCAGAGTATGATCAACCGTGTGAACAGGAGACGTGTTCAAATATGTCTCAGTTTTCCTCCCCGGTACTCGGGTGCAACATTCCAGACGCTTTACTAACACTCTCCCCACTTGGAGAGTCAGCGCCTTTAACCTCCTGTTTGGCCCAGTTTGCAATTTCTGCAGAAGATGAACAGGAATAGGGAGAACAAATGAGAGACTAGCTGGAGGTGTCTGGACGGGCAAATTTAACTCTCATTTCCCACCAGGAAGAGGAAATAACCAAAGGCCCAGCGTGCCGTGCCGGAACCAGATTAGGGCCTGAAGCCATCCTGCGGTGTTGCGGCCAGCTCAAAAGAAAGCGAGTTGAAGAAAGGAGCTCAGGGGCACTGTAATTCACAAACCTGCAGAGTTATAAATGACAGCTATCGTCCAAAAATATACCGAAGTAAGGCTGCCAAGAGGACTTGAAAGCGGGGCAGAATTGCAGGAAACCGATTTCAGGAGGTAGACTGGAATTGCATTGAAAGCATAGGAAAAGAGGCAGAACGTCCACAATGATGCACTTGGCCAAAAAGGGCGTACGCGTTTTTTCCTGAATATATTCAGGAAAAAACGCGTACGCACTTTTTGGCCAACCAAGCAAGCTTGCAAAGGAAATCTGCACTACAATGAAGTCTCACTTCCCCCCGGTCAAAAGGGCCATCTGAAAAAAGTGTAAAATCCAGAAAGGCAGGACAGGCCATGGAGAACTGGGAGCCTTGTTATACTGATGGGCGGGATGTAAATTGCCAACAGACACTCGGGAGAAGTGTATGGTGTTTCCTGAAACATCTAAAAAACAAAGCAACAGAGCCTAGGGCACTTCCACTTATGGTCCTATAGCTTAGAGAAATTAAAATCAAAAAGACACAGCTACCCCAAAGTTTGGGACGCCTCTGTTTACAAGAACCTCGTTTACCGTACAAGTTCAATATCACAGAAAGTGAAAAATGGATAAAGAACTTGTGGTACTTACGTACAATGCAGTATCACTCAGCAATGAAATCTATGTCATCAGGCCCTTAGCAGCACAATGAGTGGATTCAGGTATGATGATTCTAACTGAAATAAGTCACACAGAAAAAGAAACATCATAAGATATCAGTAATACACGGAATGTAAACTTGGCTACACAGGAACTGAATTACAGAACAGAACAGGGTCTCAAATGTAGAAAACCAACTTATGCTTGCTTAAGGGGAAAGGTGAGTTGGGATGCTGCATAAAACCAGAGATTGAAATGAGCACAGATAAAGTTCCTTAAGCCAAATATGGAATAGACAAGAGCTACTCCTTGCTCAACGAAATGGACTCAACACCGCATATTAAACGCCTAAGAATGTACCTGACTAGTAAGTATCTTAAAACCTATGGATTGCTATGTCTCCGAAAGAGAACCAAGCATGTGTACAGGGGCATAAATGCAGCAGTGATAGGATTGGAGAGGTTCGGTGAGCAAATGAAGACCCTTTGAAGTCATATTGCATGGTACCCATTCCACGGGTTTCAACTACCCAGGTTTAAGGTATTCTTCCTTCAGCTAAAACATGCATGTGGAACCTAGAGTATGATCAACCATGTGATCAGGATACGTGTTCAAATATGTCTCAGTTTTGGTACCCTGGTACTCGGGTGCAACATTCCAGACGCTTTACTAACACTCTCCCAACTTGGAGAGTCAGTCCCTTTAACCTCCTGTTTGGCCCAGTTTGCAATTTCTGCGGAAGATGAACAGGAATAGGGAGAACCAATGAGAGACTAGCTGGAGGTGTCTGGACGGGCAAATTTAACTCTCATTTCCCACCAGGAAGAGGAATTAACCAAAGGCTCAGCGTGCCGTGCCCGAAACAGATTAGGGCCTGAAGCCATCTTGCGGTGTGGCGGCCAGCTCAAAAGAAAGCGAGTTGAAGAAAGGAGCTCAGGGGCACTGTAATGCACAAACCTGCAGAGTTATAAATGACAGCTATCGTCCAAAAATATACTGAAGTAAGGCTGCCAAGAGGACTTGAAAGCGGGGCAGAATTGCAGGAAACCGATTTCAGGAGGTAGACTGGAATTGCATTGAAAGCATAGGAAAAGAGGCAGAACGTCCACAATGATGCACTTGGCCAAAAAGGGCGTATGCGTTTTTTCCTGAATATATTCAGGAAAAAACGCATACGCCCTTTTTGGCCAACCAAGCAAGCTTGCAAAGGAAATCTGCACTACAATGAAGTCTCACTTCCCCCCGGTCAAAAGGGCCATCTGAAAAAAGTGTAAAATCCAGAAAGGCAGGACAGGCCATGGAGAACTGGGAGCCTTGTTATGCTGATGGGCGGGATGTAAATTGCCAACAGACACTCGGGAGAAGTGTATGGTGTTTCCTGAAACATCTAAGAAACAAAGCAACAGAGCCTAGGGCACTTCCACTTATGGTCCTATAGCTTAGGGAAATTAAAATCAAAAAGACACAGCCACCCCAAAGTTTGGAACGGCTCTGTTTACAAGAACCTCGTTTACAGTACAAGTTCAACATCGCAGAAATTGAAAAATGGATAAAGAAGTTGTGGTATATACTTAAAAAGCAATATCACTCAGCACTGAAATCT
The DNA here is from genome assembly GCF_964374135.1 of Grampus griseus. Lineage (NCBI taxonomy): Eukaryota > Metazoa > Chordata > Mammalia > Artiodactyla > Delphinidae > Grampus > Grampus griseus. The sequence goes on along the minus strand of NW_028133091.1, from coordinate 253,246 downwards.
ATGTCATCAGGCCCTTAGCAGCACAATGAGTGGATTCAGGTACGATGATTCTAACTGAAATAAGTCACACAGAAAAAGAAACATCCTAAGATATCAGTAATACACGGAATGTAAACTTGGCTACACAGGAACTGAATTCCAAAACAGAACAGGGTCTCAAATTTAGAAAACCAACTTATGCTTGCTTAAGGGTAAAGGTGAGTTGGGGTGCTGCATAAAACCAGAGATTGAAAGGAGCACAGATAAAGTTCCTTAAGCCAAATATGGAATAGACAAGAGCTACTCCTTGCTCAACGAAATGGACTCAACACCCCATATTCAACGCCTAAGAATGTACCTGACAAGTAAGTATCTTAAAACCTATGGATGGCTATGTCTCCGAAAGAGAATCAAGCATGTGTACAGGGGCATAAACGCAGCAGTGATAGGATTGGAGAGGTTCGGTGGGCAAATGAAGACCCTTTGAAGTCATATTGCATGGTACGCATTCCACGGGTTTCAACTACCCAGGTTTAAGGTATTCTTCCTTCAGCTAAAACATGCATGTGGAACCTAGAGTATGATCAACCATGTGATCAGGATACGTGTTCAAATATGTCTCAGTTTTGGTACCCTGGTACTCAGGTGCAACATTCCAGACGCTTTACTAACACTCTCCCGACTTGGAGAGTCAGTCCCTTTAACCTCCTGTTTGGCCCAGTTTGCAATTTCTGCGGAAGATGAACAGGAATAGCGAGAACCAATGAGAGACTAGCTGGAGGTGTCTGGACGGGCAAATTTAACTCTCATTTCCCACCAGGAAGAGGAATTAACCAAAGGCTCAGCATGCCGTGCCGGAACCAGATTAGGGCCTGAAGCCATCCTGCGGTGTTGCGGCCAGGTCACAAGAAAGCGAGTTGAAGAAAGGAGCTCAGGGGCATTGTAATTCACAAACCTGCAGAGTTATAAATGACAGCTATCGTCCAAAAATATACTGAAGTAAGGCTGCCAAGAGGAGTTGAAAGTGGGGCAGAATTGCAGGAAACCGATTTCAGGAGGTAGACTGGAATTGCATTGAAAGCATAGGAAAAGAGGCAGAACGTCCACAATGATGCACTTGGCCAAAAAGGGCGTATGCGTTTTTTCCTGAATATATTCAGGAAAAAACGCATACGCCCTTTTTGGCCAACCAGGCAAGCTTGCAAAGGAAATCTGCACTACAATGAAGTCTCACTTCCCCCCGGTCAAAAGGGCCATCTGAAAAAAGTGTAAAATCCAGCAAGGCAGGACAGGCCATGGAGAACTGGGAGCCTTGTTATGCTGATGGGCGGGATGTAAATTGCCAACAGACACAGGGGAGAAGTGTATGGTGTTTCCTGAAACATCTAAAAACCAAAGCAACAGAGCCTAGGGCACTTCCACTTATGGTCCTATAGCTTAGGGAAATTAAAATCAAAAAGACACAGCCACCCCAAAGTTTGGGACGCCTCTGTTTACAAGAAGCTCGTTTACCGTACAACTTCAATATCACAGAAAGTGAAAAATGGATAAAGAACTTGTGGTACTTACGTACAATGCAGTATCACTCAGCAATGAAATCTATGTCATCAGGCCCGTAGCAGCATAATGAGTGGATTCAGGTACGATGATTCTAACTGAAATAAGTCACACAGAAAAAGAAACATCATAAGATATCACTAATACACGGAATGTAAACTTGGCTACACAGGAACTGAATTACAGAACAGAACAGGGTCTCAAATTTAGAAAACCAACTTATGCTTGCTTAAGGGGAAAGGTGAGTTGGGGTGCTGCATAAAACCAGAGATGGAAATGAGCACAGATAAAGTTCCTTAAGCCAAATATGGAATAGACAAGACCTACTCCTTGCTCAACGAAATGGACTCAACACCCCATATTCAACGCCTAAGAATGTACCTGACTAGTAAGTATCTTAAAACCTATGGATTGCTATGTCTCCGAAAGAGATTCAAGCGTGTGTACAGGGGCATAAACGCAGCAGTGATAGGATTGGAGAGGTTCGGTGAGCAAACGAAGACACTTTGAAATCATATTGCATGGTACCCATTACACGGGTCTCAACTCTCCAGGTTTAAGGTATTCTTCCTTCAGCTAAAACATGCATGTGGAACCCAGAGTATGATCAACCGTGTGAACGGGAGACGTGTTCAAATATGTCTCAGTTTTCCTACCCCGGTACTCGGGTGCAACATTCCAGACGCTTTACTAACACTCTCCCCACTTGGAGAGTCAGCGCCTTTAACCTCCTGTTTGGTCCAGTTTGCAATTTCTGCGGAAGATGAACAGGAATAGGGAGAACCAATGAGAGACTAGCTGGAGGTGTCTGGACGGGCAAATTTAACTCTCATTTCCCAACAGGAAGAGGAAATAACCAAAGGATCAGCGTGCCGTGCCGGAACAAGATTAGGGCCTGAAGCCATCCTGCGGGGTTGCGGCCAGCTCACAAGAAAGCGAGTTGAAGAAAGGAGCTCAGGGGCACTGTAATTCACAAACCTGCAGAGTTATAAATGACAGCTATCGTCCAAAAATATACTGAAGTAAGGCTGCCAAGAGGACTTGAAAGCGGGGCAGAATTGCAGGAAACCGATTTCAGGAGGTAGACTGGAATTGCATTGAAAGCATAGGAAAAGAGGCAGAACGTCCACAATGATGCACTTGGCCAAAAAGGGCGTATGCGTTTTTTCCTGAATATATTCAGGAAAATACGCATACGCCCTTTTTGGCCAACCAAGCAAACTTGCAAAGGAAATCTGCACTACAATGAAGTCTCACTTCCCCCCGGTCAAAAGGGCCATCTGAAAAAAGTGTAAAATCCAGAAAGGCAGGACAGGCCATGGAGAACTGGGAGCCTTGTTATGCTGATGGGCGGGATGTAAATTGCCAACAGACACTCCGGAGAAGTGTATGGTGTTTCCTGAAACATCTAAAAAACAAAGCAACAGAGCCTAGGGCACTTCCACATATGGTCCTATAGCATAGGGAAATTAAAATCAAAAAGACACAGCCACCCCAAAGTTTGGGACGCCTCTGTTTACAAGAACCTCGTTTACAGTACAAGTTCAACATCGCAGAAACTGAAAAATGGATAAAGAAGTTGTGGTATTTACTTACAAAGCAATATCACTCAGCAATGAAATCTATGTCATCAGGCCCTTAGCAGCACAATGAGTGGATTCAGGTATGATGATTCTAACTGAAATAAGTCACACAGAAAAAGAAACATCATAAGATATCAGTAATACACGGAATGTAAACTTGGCTACACAGGAACTGAATTACAGAACAGAACAGGGTCTCAAATTTAGAAAACCAACTTATGCTTGCTTAAGGGGAAAGGTGAGTTGGGGTGCTGCATAAAACCAGAGATTGAAATGAGCACAGATAAACTTCCTTAAGCCAAATATGGAATAGACAAGAGCTACTCCTTGCTCAACGAAATGGACTCAACACCCCATATTCAACGCCTAAGAATGTACCTGACTAGTAAGTATCTTAAAACCTATGGATTGCTATGTCTCCGAAAGAGAATCAAGCGTGTGTTCAGGGGCATAAACGCAGCAGTGATAGGATTGGAGAGGTTCGGTGAGCAAATGAAGACCCTTTGAAGTCATATTGCATGGTACCCATTACACGGGTCTCAACTCTCCAGGTTTAAGGTATTCTTCCTTCAGCTAAAACATGCATGTGTAACCCAGAGTATGATCAACCGTGTGAACGGGAGACGTGTTCAAATATGTCTCAGTTTTCCTACCCTGGTACTCGGGTGCAACATTCCAGACGCTTTACTAACATTCTCCCCACTTGGAGAGTCAGCGCCTTTAACCTCCTGTTTGGTCCAGTTTGCAATTTCTGCGGAAGATGAACAGGAATAGGGAGAACCAATGAGAGACTAGCTGGAGGTGTCTGGACGGGCAAATTTAACTCTCATTTCCCACCAGGAAGAGGAAACAACCAAAGGCTCAGCGTGACGTGCCGGAACAAGATTAGGGCCTGAAGCCATCCTGCGGGGTTGCGGCCAGCTCACAAGAAAGCGAGTTGAAGAAAGGAGCTCAGGGGCACTGTAATTCACAAACCTGCAGAGTTATAAATGACAGCTATCGTCCAAAAATATACTGAAGTAAGGCTGCCAAGAGGACTTGAAAGCGGGGCAGAATTGCAGGAAACCGATTTCAGGAGGTAGACTGGAATTGCATTGAAAGCATAGGAAAAGAGGCAGAACGTCCAAAATGATGCACTTGGCCAAAAAGGGCGTATGCGTTTTTTCCTGAATATATTCAGGAAAAAACGCATACGCACTTTTTGGCCAACCAAGCAAGCTTGCAAACGAAATCTGCACTACAATGAAGTCTCACTTCCCCCCGGTCAAAAGGGCCATCTGAAAAAAGTGTAAAATCCAGAAAGGCAGGACAGGCCATGGAGAACTGGGAGCCTTGTTATGCTGATGGGTGGGATGTAAATTGCCAACAGACACTCGGGAGAAGTGTATGGTGTTTCCTGAAACATCTAAGAAACAAAGCAACGGAGCCTAGGGCACTTCCACTTATGGTCCTATAGCTTAGGGAAATTAAAATCAAAAAGACACAGCCACCCCAAAGTTTGGGACGCCTCTGTTTACAAGAACCTCATTTACCGTACAAGTTCAATATCACAGAAAGTGAAAAATGGATAAAGAACTTGTGGTACTTACGTACAATGCACTATCACTCAGCAATGAAATCTATGTCATCAGGCCCGTAGCAGCATAATGAGTGGATTCAGGTACGATGATTCTAACTGAAATAAGTCACACAGAAAAAGAAACATCATAAGATATCACTAATACACGGAATGTAAACTTGGCTACACAGGAACTGAATTCCAAAACAGAACAGGGTCGCAAATTTAGAAAACCAACTTATGCTTGCTTAAGGGGAAAGGTGAGTTGGGGTGCTGCATAAAACCAGAGATTGAAATGAGCACAGATAAAGTTCCTTAAGCCAAATATGGAATAGACAAGAGCTACTCCTTGCTCAACGAAATGGACTCAACACCGCATATTAAACGCCTAAGAATGTACCTGACTAGTAAGTATCTTAAAACCTATGGATTGCTATGTCTCCGAAAGAGAATCAAGCATGTGTACAGGGGCATAAACGCAGTAGTGATAGGATTGGAGAGGTTCGGTGAGCAAATGAAGACCCTTTGAAGTCATATTGCATGGTACCCATTCCACGGGTCTCAACTACCCATGTTTAAGGTATTCTTCCTTCAGCTAAAACATGCATGTGGAACCTAGAGTATGATCAACCATATGATCGGGAGACGTGTTCAAATATGTCTCAGTTTTCGTACCTGGAACTCGGGTGCAACATTCCAGACGCTTTACTAACACTCTCCCATCTTGGAGAGTCAGCGCCTTTAACCTCCTGTTTGGCCCAGTTTGCAATTTCTGTGGAAGATGAACAGGAATAGCGAGAACCAATGAGAGACTAGCTGGAGGTGTCTGGACGGGCAAATTTAACTCTCATTTCCCACCAGGAAGAGGAAATAACCAAAGGCTCAGCGTCCCGTGCCGGAACCAGATTAGGGCCTGAAGCCATCCTGCGGTGTTGCGGCCAGCTCACAAGAAAGCGAGTTGAAGAAAGGAGCTCAGGGGCACTGTAATTCACAAACCTGCAGAGTTATCAATGACAGCTATCGTCCAAAAATATACTGAAGTAAGGCTGCCAAGAGGACTTGAAAGCGGGGCAGAATTGCAGGAAACTGATTTCAGGAGGTAGACAGGAATTGCATTGAAAGCATAGGAAAAGAGGCAGAACGTCCACAATGATGCACTTGGGCAAAAAGGGCGTATGCGTTTTTTCCTGAATATATTCAGGAAAAAACGCATACGCCCTTTTTGGCCAACCAAGCAAACTTACAAAGGAAATCTGCACTACAATGAAGTCTCACTTCCCCGCGGTCAAAAGGGCCATCTGAAAAAAGTGTAAAATCCAGAAAGGGAGGACAAGCCATGGAGAACTGGGAGCCTTGTTATGCTGATGGGCGGGATGTAAATTGCCAACAGACACCCGGTAGAAGTGTATGGTGTTTCCTGAAACATCTAAAAAACAAAGCAACAGAGCCTAGGGCACTTCCACTTATGGTCCTATAGCTTAGGGAAGTTAAAATCAAAAAGACACAGCCACCCCAAAGTTTGGGACGCCTCTGTTTACAAGAACCTCGTTTACAGTACAAGTTCAACATCGCAGAAATTGAAAAATGGATAAAGAAGTTGTGGTATTTACTTACAAAGCAATATCACTCAGCACTGAAATCTATGTCATCAGGCCCTTAGCAGCACAATGAGTGGATTCAGATATGATGATTCTAACTGAAATAAGTCACACAGAAAAAGAAACATCATAAGATATCAGTAATACACGGAATGTAAACTTGGCTACACAGGAACTGAATTACAGAACAGAATAGTGTCTCAAATTTAGAAAACCGACTTATGCTTGCTTAAGGGTAAAGGTGAGTTGGGGTGCTACATAAAACCAGAGATTGAAATGAGCACAGATAAAGTTCCTTAAGCCAAATATGGAATAGACAAGAGCTACTCCTTGCTCAACGAAATGGACTCAACACCCGATATTAAACGCCTAAGAATGTACCTGACTAGAAAGTATGTTAAAACCTATGGATTGCTATGTCTCCGAAAGAGAATCAAGCATGTGTACAGGGGCATAAACGCAGCAGTGATAGGATTGGAGAGGTTCACTGAGCAAATGAAGACCCTTTGAAGTCATATTGCATGGTACCCATTCCACGGGTTTCAACTACCCAGGTTTAAGGTATTCTTCCTTCAGCTAAAACATGCATGTGGAACCTAGAGTATGATCAACCATGTGATTGGGAGACGTGTTCAAATATGTCTCAGATTTCGTACCCTGGTACTCGGGTGCAACATTCCAGATGCTTTACTAACACTCTCCCGACTTGGAGAGTCAGTCCCTTTAACCTCCTGTTTGGCCCAGTTTGCAATTTCTGCGGAAGATGAACAGGAATAGGGAGAACCAATGAGAGAATAGCTGGAGGTGTCTGGACGGGCAAATTTAACTCTCATTTCCCACCAGGAAGAGGAATTAACCAAAGGCTCAGCATGCCGTGCCGGAACCAGATTAGGGCCTGAAGCCATCCTGCGGTGTTGCAGCCAGGTCACAAGAAAGCGAGTTGAAGAAAGGAGCTCAGGGGCACTGTAATTCACAAACCTGCAGAGTTATAAATGACAGCTATCGTCCAAAAATATACTGAAGTAAGGCTGCCAAGAGGACTTGAAAGCGGGGCAGAATTGCAGGAAACCGATTTCAGGAGGTAGACTGGAATTGCATTGAAAGCATAGGAAAAGAGGCAGAACGTCCACAATGATGCACTTGGCCAAAAAGGGCGTATGCGTTTTTTCCTGAATATATTCAGGAAAAAACGCATACGCCCTTTTTGGCCAACCAAGCAAACTTGCAAAGGAAATCTGCACTACAATGAAGTCTCACTTCCCCCCGGTCAAAAGGGCCATCTGAAAAAAGTGTAAAATCCAGAAAGGCAGGACAGGCCATGGAGAACTGGGAGCCTTGTTATGCTGATGGGCGGGATGGAAATTGCCAACAGACACTCCGGAGAAGTGTATGGTGTTTCCTGAAACATCTAAAAAACAAAGCAACAGAGCCTAGGGCACTTCCACTTATGGTCCTATAGCTTAGGGAAATTAAAATCAAAAAGACACAGCCACCCCAAAATTTGGGATGCCTGTGTTTACAAGAACCTCGTTTACAGTACAAGTTCAACATCGCAGAAAGTGAAAAATGGATAAAGAACTTGTGGTACTTACGTACAATGCAGTATCACTCAGCAATGAAATCTATGTCATCAGGCCCGTAGCAGCATAATGAGTGGATTCAGGTACGATGATTCTAACTGAAATAAGTCACACAGAAAAAGAAACATCATAAGATATCAGTAATACACGGAATGTAAACTTGGCTACACAGGAACTGAATTCCAAAACAGAACAGGGTCTCAAATTTAGAAAACCAACTTATGCTTGCTTAAGAGGAAAGGTGAGTTGGGGTGCTGCATAAAACCAGAGATGGAAATGAGCACAGATAAAGTTCCTTAAGCCAAATATGGAATAGACAAGAGCTACTCCTTGCTCAACGAAATGGACACAACACCGCATATTAAACGCCTAAGAATGTACCTGACTAGTAAGTATCTTAAAACCTATGGATTGCTATGTCTCCGAAAGAGAATCAAGCATGTGTACAGGGGCATAAACGCAGCAGTGATAGGATTGGAGAGGTTCGGTGAGCAAATGAAGACCCTTTGAAGTCATATTGCATGGTACCCATTCCACGGGTCTCAACTCTCCAGGTTTAAGGTATTCTTCCTTCAGCTAAAACATGCATGTGGAACCTAGAGTATGATCAAACATGTGATCGGGAGACGTGTTCAAATATGTCTCAGTTTTCCTCCCCGGTACTCGGGTGCAACATTCCAGACGCTTTACTAACACTCTCCCCACTTGGAGAGTCAGCGCCTTTAACCTCCTGTTTGGCCCAGTTTGCAATTTCTGCAGAAGATGAACAGGAATAGGGAGAACCAATGAGAGACTAGCTGGAGGTGTCTGGACGGGCAAATTTAACTCTCATTTCCCACCAGGAAGAGGAAATAACCAAAAGCTCAGCGTGCCGTGCCGGAACCAGATTAGGGCCTGAAGCCATCCTGCGGTGTTGCGGCCAGCTCAAAAGAAAGCGAGTTGAAGAAAGGAGCTCAGGGACACTGTAATTCACAAACCTGCAGAGTTATAAATGACAGCTATCGTCCAAAAATATACTGAAGTAAGGCTGCCAAGAGGACTTGAAAGCGGGGCAGAATTGCAGGAAACCGATTTCAGGAGTTAGACTGGAATTGCATTGAAAGCATAGGAAGAGAGGCAGAACGTCCACAATGATGCACTTGGCCAAAAAGTGCGTATGCGTTTTTTCCTGAATATATTCAGGAAAAAACGCATACGCCATTTTTGGCCAAGCAAGCAAGCTTGCAAATGAAATCTGCACTACAATGAAGTCTCACTTCCCCCCGGTCAAAAGGGCCTTCTGAAAAAAGTGTAAAATCCAGAAAGGCAGGACAGGCCATGGAGAACTGGGATCCTTGTTATGCTGATGGGTGGGATGTAAATTTCCAACAGACACTCGGGAGAAGTGTATGGTGTTTCCTGAAACATCTAAGAAACAAAACAACAGAGCCTAGGGCACTTCCACTTATGGTCCTATAGCTTAGGGAAATTAAAATCAAAAAGACACAGCCACCCCAAAGTTTGGGACGCCTCTGTTTACAAGAATCTCATTTACCGTACAAGTTCAATGTCACAGAAAGTGAAAAATGGATAAAGAACTTGTGGTACTTACGGACAATGCAGTATCACTCAGCAGTGAAATCTATGTCATCAGGCCCGTAGCATAATAATGAGTGGATTCAGGTACGATGATTCTAACTGAAATAAGTCACACAGGAAAAGAAACATCATAAGATATCACTAATACACGGAATGTAAACTTGGCTACACAGGAACTGAATTCCAAAACAGAACAGGGTCTCAAATTTAGAAAACCAACTTATGCTTGCTTAAGGGGAAAGGTGAGTTGGGGTGCTGCATAAAACCAGAGATTGAAATGAGCACAGATAAAGTTCCTTAAGCCAAATATGGAATAGACAAGAGCTACTCCTTGCTCAACCAAATGGACTCAACACCCCATATTAAACGCCTAAGAATGTACCTGACTAGTAAGTATCTTAAAACCTATGGATTGCTATGTCTCCATAAGAGAATCAAGCGTGTGTACAGGGGCATAAACGCAGCAGTGATAGGATTGGAGAGGTTCGGTGAGCAAATGAAGACCCTTTGAAGTCATATTGCATGGTACCCATTCCACGGGTCTCAACTCTCCAGGTTTAAGGTATGCTTCCTTCAGCTAAATCATGCATGTGGAACCTAGAGTATGATCAACCATGTGATCGGGAGACGTGTTCAAATATGTCTCAGTTTTCGTACCCTGGTACTCGGGTGCAACATTCCAGACGCTTTACTAACACTCTCCCGACTTGGAGAGTCAGTCCCTTTAACCTCCTGTTTGGCCCAGTTTGCAATTTCTGCGGAAGATGAACAGGAATAAGGAGAACCAATGAGAGACTAGCTGGAGGTGTCTGGACGGGCAAATTTAACTCTCATTTCCCACCAGGAAGAGAAAATAACCAAAGGCTCAGCGTGCCGTGCCGGAACCAGATTAGGGCCTGAAGCCATCCTGCAGAGTTGCGGCCAGCTCACAAGAAAGCGAGTTGAAGAAAGGAGCTCAGGGGCACTGTAATTCACAAACCTGCAGAGTTATAAATGACAGCTATCGTCCAAAAATATACTGAAGTAAGGCTGCCAAGAGGACTTGAAAGCGGGGCAGAATTGCAGGAAACCGATTTCAGGAGGTAGACTGGAATTGCATTGAAAGCATAGGAAAAGAGGCAGAACGTCCACAATGATGCACTTGGCCAAAAAGGGCGTATGCGTTTTTTCCTGAATATATTCAGGAAAAAACGCATACGCCCTTTTTGGCCAAGCAAGCAAGCTTGCAAACGAAATCTGCACTACAATGAAGTCTCACTTCCCCCCGGTCAAAAGGGCCATCTGAAAAAAGTGTAAAATCCAGAAAGGCAGGACAGGCCATGGAGAACTGGGAGCCTTGTTATGCTGATGGGTGGGATGTAAATTGCCAACAGACACTCGGGAGAAGTGTATGGTGTTTCCTGAAACATCTAAGAAACAAAGCAACAGAGCCCAGGGCACTTCCACTTATGGTCCTATAGCTTAGGGAAATTAAAATCAAAAAGACACAGCCACCCCAAAGTTTGGGACGCCTCTGTTTACAAGAACCTCATTTTCCGTACAAGTTCAATATCACAGAAAGTGAAAAATGGATAAAGAACTTGTGGTACTTACGTACAATACAGTATCACTCAGCAATGAAATCTATGTCATCAGGCCCGTAGCAGCATAATGAGTGGATTCAGGTACGATGATTCTAACTGAAATAAGTCACACAGAAAAAGAAACATCATAAGATATCACTAATACACGGAATGTAAACTTGGCTACACAGGAACTGAATTCCAAAACAGAACAGGGTCTCAAATTTAGAAAACCAACTTATGCTTGCTTCAGGGGAAAGGTGAAATGGGGTGCTGCATAAAACCAGAGATTGAAATGAGCACAGATAAACTTCCTTAAGGCAAATATGGAATAGACAAGAGCTACTCCTTGCTCAACGAAATGGACTCAACACCCCATATTAAACGCCTAAGAATGTACCTGACTAGTAAGTATCTTAAAACCTATGGATTGCTATGTCTCCAAAAGAGAATCAAGCCTGTGTACAGGGGCATAAACGCAGCAGTGATAGGATTGGAGAGGTTTGGTGAGCAAATGAAGACCCTTTGAAGTCATATTGCATGGTACCCATTCCACGGGTCTCAACTCTCCAGGTTTAAGGTATTCTTCCTTCAGCTAAAACATGCATGTGGAACCTAGAGTATGATCAAACATGTGATCGGGAGACGTGTTCAAATATGTTTCAGTTTTGGTACCCTGGTACTCAGGTGCAACATTCCAGATGCTTTACTAACACTCTCCTGACTTGGAGAGTCAGTCCCTTTAACCTCCTGTTTGGCCCAGTTTGCAATTTCTGCGGAAGATGAACAGGAATAGCGAGAACCAATGAGAGACTAGCTGGAGGTGTCTGGACGGGCAAATTTAACTCTCATTTCCCACTAGGAAGAGGAATTAACCAAAGGCTCAGCGTGCTGTGCCGGAACCAGATTAGGGCCTGAATCCATCCTGCGGTGTTGCGGCCAGCTCACAAGAAAGCGAGTTGAAGAAAGGAGCTCAGGGGCACTGTAATTCACAAACCTGCAGAGTTATAAATGACAGCTATCGTCCAAAAATATACCGAAGTAAGGCTGCCAAGAGGACTTGAAAGCGGGGCAGAATTGCAGGAAACCGATTTCAGGAGGTAGACTGGAATTGCATTGAAAGCATAGGAAAAGAGGCAGAAAGTCCACAATGATGCACTTGGCCAAAAAGGGCGTATGCGTTTTTTCCTGAATATATTCAGGAAAAAACGCATACGCCCTTTTTGGCCAACCAGGCAAGCTTGCAAAGGAAATCTGCACTACAATGAAGTCTCACTTCCCCCCGGTCAAAAAGGCCATCTGAAAAAAGTGTAAAATCCAGAAAGGCAGGACAGGCCTTGGAGAACTGGGAGCCTTGTTATGCTGATGGGCGGGATGTAAATTGCCAACAGACACTCGGGAGAAGTGTATGGTGTTTCCTGAAACATCTAAAAAACAAAGCAACAGAGCCTAGGGCACTTCCACTTATGGTCCTATAGCTTAGAGAAATTAAAATAAAAAAGACACAGCCACCCCAAAGTTTGGGACGCCTCTGTTTACAAGAACCTCGTTTACCGTACAAGTTCAATATCACAGAAAGTGAAAAATGGATAAAGAACTTGTGGTACTTACGTACAATGCAGTATCACTCAGCAATGAAATCTATGTCATCAGGCCCTTAGCAGCACAATGAGTGGATTCAGGTATGATGATTCTAACTGAAATAAGTCACACAGAAAAAGAAACATCATAAGATATCAGTAATACACGGAATGTAAACTTGGCTACACAGGAACTGAATTCCAAAACAGAACAGGGTCTCAAATTTAGAAAACCAACTTATGCTTGCTTAAGGGGAAAGGTGAGTTGGGGTGCTGCATAAAACCAGAGATTGAAGTGAGCACAGATAAAGTTCCTTAAGCCAAATATGGCATAGACAAGAGCTACTCCTTGCTCAACGAAATGGACACAACACCGCATATTAAACGCCTAAGAATGTACCTGACTAGTAAGTATCTTAAAACCTATGGATTGCTATGTCTCCGAAAGAGAGCCAAGCATGTGTACAGGGGCATAAATGCAGCAGTGATAGGATTGGAGAGGTTCGGTGAGCAAATGAAGACCCTTTGAAGTCATATTGCATGGTACCCATTCCACGGGTTTCAACTACCCAGGTTTAAGGTATTCTTCCTTCAGATAAAACATGCATGTGGAACGTAGAGTATGATCAACCATGTGATCGGGATACGTGTTCAAATATGTCTCAGTTTTCGTACCCTGGTACTCGGGTGCAACATTCCAGACGCTTTACTAACACTCTCACAACTTGGAGAGTCAGTCCCTTTAACCTCCTGTTTGGCCCAGTTTGCAATTTCTGCGGAAGATGAACAGGAATAGGGAGAACCAATGAGAGACTAGCTGGAGGTGTCTGGACGGGCAAATTTAACTCTCATTTCCCACCAGGAAGAGGAATTAACCAAAGGCTCAGCGTGCCGTGCCCGAAACAGATTAGGGCCTGAAGCCATCTTGCGGTGTTGCGGCCAGCTCAAAAGAAAGCGAGTTGAAGAAAGGAGCTCAGGGGCACTGTAATTCACAAACCTGCAGAGTTATAAATGACAGCTATCGTCCAAAAATATACTGAAGTAAGGCTGCCAAGAGGACTTGAAAGCGGGGCAGAATTGCAGGAAACCGATTTCAGGAGGTAGACTGGAATTGCATTGAAAGCATAGGAAAAGAGGCAGAACGTCCACAATGATGCACTTGGCCAAAAAGGGCGTATGCGTTTTTTCCTGAATATATTCAGGAAAAAACGCATACGCCCTTTTTGGCCAACCAAGCAAGCTTGCAAAGGAAATCTGCACTACAATGAAGTCTCACTTCCCCCCGGTCAAAAGGGCCATCTGAAAAAAGTGTAAAATCCAGCAAGGCAGGACAGGCCATGGAGAACTGGGAGCCTTGTTATGCTGATGGGCGGGATGTAAATTGCCAACAGACACTCGGGAGAAGTGTATGGTGTTTCCTGAAACATCTAAAAAACAAAGCAACAGAGCCTAGGGCACTTCCACTTATGGTCCTATAGCTTAGGGAAATTAAAATCAAAAAGACACAGCCACCCCAAAGTTTGGGACGCCTCTGTTTACAAGAACCTCGTTTACCGTACAAGTTCAATATCACAGAAAGTGAAAAATGGATAAAGAACTTGTGGTACTTACGTACAATGCAGTATCACTCAGCAATGAAATCTATGTCATCAGGCCCTTAGCAGCACAATGAGTGGATTCAGGTATGATGATTCTAACTGAAATAAGTCACACAGAAAAAGAAACATCGTAAGATATCACTAATACACGGAATGTAAACTTGGCTACACAGGAACTGAATTCCAAAACAGAACAGGGTCTCAAATTTAGAAAACCAACTTATGCTTGCTTAAGGGGAAAGGTGAGTTGGGGTGCTGCATAAAACCAGAGATTGAAATGAGCACAGATAAAGTTCCTTAAGCCAAATATGGAATAGACAAGAGCTACTCCTTGCTCAACGAAATGGACTCAACACCGCATATTAAACACCTAAGAATGTACCTGACTAGTAAGTATCTTAAAACCTATGGATTGCTATGTCTCCAAAAGAGAATCAAGCGTGTGTACAGGGGCATAAACGCAGCAGTGATAGGATTGGAGAGGTTCGGTGAGCAAATGAAGACCCTTTGAAGTCATATTGCATGGTACCCATTCCACGGGTCTCAACTCTCCAGGTTTAAGGTATTCTTCCTTCAGTTAAATCATGCACGTGGAACCCAGAGTATGGTCAATCGTGTGAACGGGAGACGTGTTCATATGTGTCTCAGTTTTACTCCCCTGGTACTCGGGTGCAACATTCCAGACACTTTACTAACACTCTCCCCACTTGGAGAGTCAGCGCCTTTAACCTCCTGTTTGGCCCAGTTTGCAATTTCTGCGGAATATGAACAGGAATAGCGAGAACCAATGAGAGACTAGCTGGAGGTGTCTGGACGGGCAAATTTAACTCTCATTTCCCACCAGGAAGAGGAAATAACCAAAGGCTCAGCGTGCCATGCCGGAACCAGATTAGGGCCTGAAGCCATCCTGCGGTGTTGCGGCCAGGTCACAAGAAAGCGAGTTTAAGAAAGGAGCTCAGGGGCACTGTAATTCACAAACCTGCAGAGTTATAAATGACAGCTATCGTCCAAAAATATACTGAAGTAAGGCTGCCAAGAGGACTTGAAAGAGGGGCAGAATTGCAGGAAACCGATTTCAGGAGGTAGACTGGAATTGCATTGAAAGCATAGGAAAAGAGGCAGAACGTCCACAATGATGCACTTGGCCAAAAAGAGCGTATGCGTTTTTTCCTGAATATATTCAGGAAAAAACGCATACGCCCTTTTTGGCCAACCAAGCAAGCTTGCAAAGGAAATCTGCACTACAATGAAGTCTCACTTCCCCCCGGTCAAAAGGGCCATCTGAAAAAAGTGTAAAATCCAGCAAGGCAGGACAGGCCATGGAGAACTGGGAGCCTTGTTATGCTGATGGGCGGGATGTAAATTGCCAACAGACACTCGGGAGAAGTGTATGGTGTTTCCTGAAACATCTAAAAAACAAAGCAACAGAGCCTAGGGCACTTCCACTTATGGTCCTATAGCTTAGGGAAATTAAAATCAAAAAGACACAGCCACCCCAAAGTTTGGAACGGCTCTGTTTACAAGAACCTCGTTTACAGTACAAGTTCAACATCGCAGAAAGTGAAAAATGGATAAAGAAGTTGTGGTATTTACTTACAAAGCAATATCACTCAGCAATGAAATCTATGTCATCAGGCCCTTAGCAGCATAATGAGTGGATTCAGGTACGATGATTCTAACTGAAATAAGTCACACAGAAAGAGAAACATCATAAGATATCAGTAATACACGGAATGTAAACTTGGCTACACAGGAACTGAATTACAGAACAGAACAGGGTCTCAAATTTAGAAAACCAACTTATGCTTGCTTAAGGGGAAAGGTGAGTTGGGGTGCTGCATAAAACCAGAGATTGAAATGAGCACAGATAAAGTTCCTTAAGCCAAATATGGAATAGACAAGAGCTACTCCTTGCTCAACGAAATGGACTCAACACCGCATATTAAACGCCTAAGAATGTACCTGACTAGTAAGTATCTTAAAACCTATGGATTGCTATGTCTCCGAAAGAGAATCAAGCGTGTGTACAGGGGCATAAACGCAGCAGTGATAGGATTGGAGAGGTTCGGTGAGCAAATGAAGACCCTTTGAAGTCAATTTGCATGGTACCCATTACACGGGTCTCAACTCTCCAGGTTTAAGGTATTCTTCCTTCAGCTAAAACATGCATGTGGAACCCAGAGTATGATCAACCGTGTGAACGGGAGACGTGTTCAAATATGTCTCAGTTTTCCTCCCCTGGTACTCGGGTGCAACATTCCAGATTCTTTACTAACACTCTCCCGACTTGGAGAGTCAGCGCCTTTAACCTCCTGTTTGTCCCAGTTTGCAATTTCTGCGGAAGATGAACAGGAATAGCGAGAACCAATGAGAGACTAGCTGGAGGTGTCTGGACGGGCAAATTTAACTCTCATTTCCCACCAGGAAGAGGAAATAACCAAAGGCTCAGTGTGCCGTGCCGGAACCAGATTAGAGCCTGAAGCCATCCTGCGGTGTTGCGGCCAGCTCAAAAGAAAGCGAGTTGAAGAAAGGAGCTCAGGGGCACTGTAATTCACAAACCTGCAGAGTTATAAATGACAGCTATCGTCCAAAAATATACTGAAGTAAGGCTGCCAAGAGGACTTGAAAGCGGGGCAGAATTGCAGGAAACCGATTTCAGGAGGTAGACTGGAATTGCATTGAAAGCATAGGAAAAGAGGCAGAACGTCCACAATGATGCACTTGGCCAAAAAGGGCGTATGCGTTTTTTCCTGAATATATTCAGGAAAAAACGCATACGCCCTTTTTGGCCAACCAAGCAAGCTTGCAAAGGAAATCTGCACTACAATGAAGTCTCACTTCCCCCCGGTCAAAAGGGCCATCTGAAAAAAGTGTAAAATCCAGCAAGGCAGGACAGGCCATGGAGAACTGGGAGCCTTGTTATGCTGATGGGCGGGATGTAAATTGCCAACAGACACTCGGGAGAAGTGTATGGTGTTTCCTGAAACATCTAAAAAACAAAGCAACAGAGCCTAGGGCACTTCCACTTATGGTCCTATAGCTTAGGGAAATTAAAATCAAAAAGACACAGCCACCCCAAAGTTTGGAACGGCTCTGTTTACAAGAACCTCGTTTACAGTACAAGTTCAACATCACAGAAAGTGAAAAATGGATAAAGAACTTTTGGTATTTACTTACAAAGCAATATCACTCAGCAATGAAATCTATGTCATCAGGCCCTTAGCAGCACAAGGAGTGGATTCAGGTATGATGATTCTAACTGAAATAAGTCACACAGAAAAAGAAACATCATAAGATATCAGTAATACACGGAATGTAAACTTGGCTACACAGGAACTGAATTCCAAAACAGAACAGGGTCTCAAATTTAGAAAACCAACTTATGCTTGCTTAAGGGGAAAGGTGAGTTGGGGTGCTGCATAAAACCAGAGATTGAAATGAGCACAGATAAAGTTCCTTAAGCCAAATATGGAATAGACAAGAGCTACTCCTTGCTCAACGAAATGGACTCAACACCGCATATTAAACGCCTAAGAATGTACCTGACTTGTAAGTATCTTAAAACCTATGGATTGCTATGTCTCCGAAAGAGAATCAAGCATGTGTACAGGGGCATAAACGCAGCAGTGATAGGATTGGAGAGGTTCGGTGAGCAAATGAAGACCCTTTGATGTCATATTGCATGGTACCCATTCCACGGGTTTCAACTACCCAGGTTTAAGGTATTCTTCCTTCAGCTAAAACATGCATGTGGAACCCAGAGTATGATCAACCATGTGATCGGGAGACGTGTTCAAATATGTCTCAGTTTTCGTACCCTGGTACTCGGGTGCAACATTCCAGACGCTTTACTAACACTCTCCCGACTTGGAGAGTCAGTCCCTTTAACCTCCTGTTTAGCCCAGTTTGCAATTTCTGCGGAAGATGAACAGGAATAGCGAGAACCAATGAGAGACTAGCTGGAGGTGTCTTGACGGGCAAATTTAACTCTCATTTCCCACCAGGAAGAGGAATTAACCAAAGGCTCAGCGTGCCGTGCTGGAACAAGATTAGGGCCTGAAGCCATCCTGCGGTGTTGCGGCCAGCTCAAAAGAAAGCGAGTTGAAGAAAGGAGCTCAGGGGCACTGTAATTCACAAACCTGCAGAGTTATAAATGACAGCTATCGTCCAAAAATATACTGAAGTAAGGCTGCCAAGAGGACTTGAAAGCGGGGCAGAATTGCAGGAAACCGATTTCAGGAGGTAGACTGGAATTGCATTGAAAGCATAGGAAAAGAGGCAGAACGTCCACAATGATGCACTTGGCCAAAAAGGGCGTATGCGTTTTTTCCTGAATATATTCAGGAAAAAACGCATACGCACTTTTTGGCCAACCAAACAAGCTTGCAAAGGAAATCTGCACTACAATGAAGTCTCACTTCCCCCCGGTCAAAAGGGCCATCTGAAAAAAGTGTAAAATCCAGAAAGGCAGGACAGGCCATGGAGAACTGGGAGCCTTGTTATGCTGATGGGCGGGATGTAAATTGCCAACAGACACTCGGGAGAAGTGTATGGTGTTTCCTGAAACATCTAAAAAACAAAGCAACAGAGCCTAGGGCACTTCCACTTATGGTCCTATAGCTTAGGGAAATTAAAATCAAAAAGACACAGCCACCCCAAAGTTTGGGACGCCTCTGTTTACAAGAACCTCGTTTACAGTACAAGTTCAACATCGCAGAAAGTGAGAAATGGATAAAGAAGTTGTGGTATTTACTTACAAAGCAATATCACTCAGCAATGAAATCTATGTCATCAGGCCCTTAGCAGCACAATGAGTGGATTCAGGTATGATGATTCTAACTGAAATAAGTCACAGTGAAAAAGAAACATCATAAGATATCAGTAATACACGGAATGTAAACTTGGCTACACAGGAACTGAATTCCAAAACAGAACAGGGTCTCAAATTTAGAAAACCAACTTATGCTTGCTTAAGGGGAAAGGTGAGTTGGGGTGCTGCATAAAACCAGAGATTGAAATGAGCACAGATAAAATTCCTTAAGCCAAATATGGAATACACCAGAGCTACTCCTTGCTCAACGAAATGGACTCAACACCCCATATTAAACGCCTAAGAATGTACCTGACTAGTAAGTATCTTAAAACCTATGGATTGCTATGTCTCCAAAAGAGAATCAAGCGTGTGTACAGGGGCATAAACGCAGCAGTGATAGGATTGGAGAGGTTCGGTGAGCAAATGAAGACCCTTTGAAGTCAATTTGCATGGTACCCATTACACGGGTCTCAACTCTCCAGGTTTAAGGTATTCTTCCTTCAGCTAAAACATGCATGTGGAACCCAGAGTATGATCAACCGTGTGAACGGGAGACGTGTTCAAATATGTCTCAGTTTTCCTCCCCTGTTACTCGGGTGCAACATTCCAGATTCTTTACTAACACTCTCCCGACTTGGAGAGTCAGCGCCTTTAACCTCCTGTTTAGCCCAGTTTGCAATTTCTGCGGAAGATGAACAGGAATAGGGAGAACCAATGAGAGACTAGCTGGAGTTGTCTGGACGGGCAAATTTAACTCTCATTTCCCACCAGGAAGAGGAAATAACCAAAGGCTCAGTGTGCCGTGCCGGAACCAGATTAGAGCCTGAAGCCATCCTGCGGTGTTGCGGCCAGCTCAAAAGAAAGCGAGTTGAAGAAAGGAGCTCAGGGGCACTGTAATTCACAAACCTGCAGAGTTATAAATGACAGCTATCGTCCAAAAATATACTGAAGTAAGGCTGCCAAGAGGACTTGAAAGCGGGGCAGAATTGCAGGAAACCGATTTCAGGAGGTAGACTGGAATTGCATTGAAAGCATAGGAAAAGAGGCAGAACGTCCACAATGATGCACTTGGCCAAAAAGGGCGTATGCGTTTTTTCCTGAATATATTCAGGAAAAAACGCATACGCCCTTTTTGGCCAACCAAGCAAGCTTGCAAAGGAAATCTGCACTACAATGAAGTCTCACTTCCCCCCGGTCAAAAGGGCCATCTGAAAAAAGTGTAAAATCCAGCAAGGCAGGACAGGCCATGGAGAACTGGGAGCCTTGTTATGCTGATGGGCGGGATGTAAATTGCCAACAGACACTCGGGAGAAGTGTATGGTGTTTCCTGAAACATCTAAAAAACAAAGCAACAGAGCCTAGGGCACTTCCACTTATGGTCCTATAGCTTAGGGAAATTAAAATCAAAAAGACACAGCCACCCCAAAGTTTGGAACGGCTCTGTTTACAAGAACCTCGTTTACAGTACAAGTTCAACATCGCAGAAAGTGAAAAATGGATAAAGAAGTTGTGGTATTTACTTACAAAGCAATATCACTCAGCAATGAAATCTATGTCATCAGGCCCTTAGCAGCACAATGAGTGGATTCAGGTATGATGATTCTAACTGAAATAAGTCACACAGAAAGAGAAACATCATAAGATATCAGTAATACACGGAATGTAAACTTGGCTACACAGGAACTGAATTACAGAACAGAACAGGGTCTCAAATTTAGAAAACCAACTTATGCTTGCTTAAGGGGAAAGGTGAGTTGGGGTGCTGCATAAAACCAGAGATTGAAATGAGCACAGATAAAGTTCCTTAAGCCAAATATGGAATAGACAAGAGCTACTCCTTGCTCAACGAAATGGACTCAACACCGCATATTAAACGCCTAAGAATGTACCTGACTAGTAAGTATCTTAAAACCTATGGATTGCTATGTCTCCGAAAGAGAATCAAGCGTGTGTACAGGGGCATAAACGCAGCAGTGATAGGATTGGAGAGGTTCGGTGAGCAAATGAAGACCCTTTGAAGTCAATTTGCATGGTACCCATTACACGGGTCTCAACTCTCCAGGTTTAAGGTATTCTTCCTTCAGCTAAAACATGCATGTGGAACCCAGAGTATGATCAACCGTGTGAACGGGAGACGTGTTCAAATATGTCTCAGTTTTCCTCCCCTGGTACTCGGGTGCAACATTCCAGATTCTTTACTAACACTCTCCCGACTTGGAGAGTCAGCGCCTTTAACCTCCTGTTTGGCCCAGTTTGCAATTTCTGCGGAAGATGAACAGGAATAGCGAGAACCAATGAGAGACTAGCTGGAGGTGTCTGGACGGGCAAATTTAACTCTCATTTCCCACCAGGAAGAGGAAATAACCAAAGGCTCAGCGTGCCGTGCCGGAACCAGATTAGGGCCTGAAGCCATCCTGCGGTGTTGCGGCCAGCTCAAAAGAAAGCGAGTTGAAGAAAGGAGTTCAGGGGCACTGTAATTCACAAACCTGCAGAGTTATAAATGACAGCTATCGTCCAAAAATATACCGAAGTAAGGCTGCCAAGAGGACTTGAAAGCGGGGCAGAATTGCAGGAAACCGATTTCAGGAGGTAGACTGGAATTGCATTGAAAGCATAGGAAAAGAGGCAGAACGTCCACAATGATGCACTTGGCCAAAAAGGGCGTATAAGTTTTTTCCTGAATATATTCAGGAAAAAACGCATACGCCCTTTTTGGCCAACCAAGCAAGCTTGCAAAGGAAATCTGCACTACAATGAAGTCTCACTTCCCCCCGGTCAAAAGGGACATCTGAAAAAAGTGTAAAATCCAGAAAGGCAGGACAGGCCATGGAGAACTGGGAGACTTGTTATGCTGATGGGTGGGATGTAAATTGCCAACAGACACTCGGGAGAAGTGTATGGTGTTTCCTGAAACATCTAAAAAACAAAGCAACAGAGCCTAGGGCACTTCCACTTATGGTCCTATAGCTTAGAGAAATTAAAATCAAAAAGACATAGCCACCCCAAAGTTTGGGACGCCTCTGTTTACAAGAACCTCGTTTACCGTACAAGTTCAATATCACAGAAAGTGAAAAATGGATAAAGAACTTGTGGTACTTACGTACAATGCAGTATCACTCAGCAATGAAATCTATGTCATCAGGCCCTTAGCAGCACAATGAGTGGATTCAGGTATGATGATTCTAACTGAAATAAGTCACACAGAAAAAGAAACATCATAAGATATCAGTAATACACGGAATGTAAACTTGGCTACACAGGAACTGAATTCCAAAACAGAACAGGGTCTCAAATTTAGAAAACCAACTTATGCTTGCTTAAGGGGAAAGGTGAGTTGGGGTGCTGCATAAAACCAGAGATTGAAATGAGCACAGATAAAGTTCCTTAAGCCAAATATGGAATAGACAAGAGCTACTCCTTGCTCAACAAAATGGACACAACACCGCATATTAAACGCCTAAGAATGTACCTGACTAGTAAGTATCTTAAAACCTATGGATTGCTATGTCTCCGAAAGAGAACCAAGCATGTGTACAGGGGCATAAATGCAGCAGTGATAGGATTGGAGAGGTTCGGTGAGCAAATGAAGACCCTTTGAAGTCATATTGCATGGTACCATTCCACGGGTTTCAACTACCCAGGTTTAAGGTATTCTTCCTTCAGCTAAAACATGCATGTGGAACCTAGAGTATGATCAACCATGTGATCGGGAGACGTGTTCAAATATGTCTCAGTTTTCGTACCCTGGTACTCGGGTGCAACATTCCAGACGCTTTACTAACACTCTCCCAACTTGGAGAGTCAGTCCCTTTAACCTCCTGTTTGGCCCAGTTTGCAATTTCTGCGGAAGATGAACAGGAATAGGGAGAACCAATGAGAGACTAGCTGGAGGTGTCTGGACGGGGAAATTTAACTCTCATTTCCCACCAGGAAGAGGAATTAACCAAAGGCTCAGTGTGCCGTGCCCGAAACAGATTAAGGCCTGAAGACATCTTGCGGTGTTGCGGCCAGCTCAAAAGAAAGCGAGTTGAAGAAAGGAACTCAGGGGCACTGTAATTCACAAACCTGCAGAGTTATAAATGACAGCTATCGTCCAAAAATATACTGAAGTAAGGCTGCCAAGAGGACTTGAAAGTGGGGCAGAATTGCAGGAAACCGATTTCAGGAGGTAGACTGGAATTGCATTGAAAGCATAGGAAAAGAGGCAGAACGTCCACAATGATGCACTTGGGCAAAAAGGGCGTATGCGTTTTTTCCTGAATATATTCAGGAAAAAACGCATACGCCCTTTTTGGCCAACCAAGCAAGCTTGCAAAGGAAATCTGCACTACAATGAAGTCTCACTTCCCCCCGGTCAAAAGGGTCATCTGAAAAAAGTGTAAAATCCAGCAAGGCAGGACAGGCCATGGAGAACTGGGAGCCTTGTTATGCTGATGGGCGGGATGTAAATTGCCAACAGACACTCGGGAGAAGTGTATGGTGTTTCCTGAAACATCTAAAAAACAAAGCAACAGAGCCTAGGGCACTTCCACTTATGGTCCTATAGCTTAGGGAAATTAAAATCAAAAAGACACAGCCGAGGAGAAGGCGGAAGATGGCGGAAGAGTAAGACGCGGAGATCACCTTCCTCCCCACAGATACACCAGAAATACATCTACACGTGGAACAACTCCTACAGAACACCTACTGAAGGCTGGCAGAAGACCTCAGACCTCCCAAAAGGCAAGAAACTCCCCACGTACCTGGGTAGGGCAAAAGAAAAAACAGAGACAAAAGAATAGGGACGGCACCTGCACCAGTGGGAGGGAGCTGTGAAGGAGGAAAAGTTTCCACACTCTAGGAAGCCCCTTCGCGGGCGGAGACTGCGGGAGGCGGAGGGGGGAGCTTCGAAGCTGCGGAGTGCACAGCAACGTGTGCGGAGGGCAAAGCGGGGAGATTCCCGCACAGAGGATCGGTGCCGACCGGCACTCACCAGCCCGAGAGGCTTGTCTGCTCACCCGCCGGGGCGGGCGGGGCTGAGAGCTGAGGCCGGAGCGCAGGGAGAGGACTGGGGTTGGCGGCTTGAACATAGCCTGAAGGGGTTAGTGCACCACAGCTAGCCGGGAGGGAGTCCGGGGAAAAGCCTGCACCAGCAGAAGAGGCAGGAGACTTTTCCTTCCCTCTTTGTTTCCTGGGGCGTGAGGAGAGGGGTTTAAGAACCCTGCTTAAAGGAACTCCAGAGACGGGCGCGAGCCGCGGCTAAAAGCGCGAACCCCAGAGACGGGCGCGAGCCGCGGCTGAAAGCGCGGAATCCAGAGACGGGCGCGAGCCGCGGCTGAAAGCGCGGAATCCAGAGACGGGCGCGAGCCGCGGCTGAAAGCGCGGAATCCAGAGACGGGCGCGAGCCGCGGCTGAAAGCGCGGAATCCAGAGACGGGCGCGAGCCGCGGCTGAGGGCGCGGACTCCAGAGACGGGCGCAAGCCGCGGCTAAAAGCGCGGACCCCAGAGGCGGGCGGGAGACGTTAAGGCTGCTGCTGCCGCCACCAAGGGGCCTGTGTGCGAGCACAGGTCACTCTCCACACCCCTCTTCCGCGGAGCCTGTGCAGCCCGCCACTGCCGGGTTCCCGGGATCCAGGGACAACTTCCCCGGGAGAGCGCACAGCGCGCCTCAGGCTGGTGCAAAGTCACGCCGGCCTTTGCCACCGCAGGCCCGCCCCGCACTCTGTGCCCCTCCGTCCCCGCCGGCCTGAGTGCGCCAGAGCCCCCAATCAGCGGCTCTTTTAACCCCATCCTGTCTGAGCAAAAAACAGACGCCCTCCAGCGATCTACACGCAGTGGCAGGGCCAAATCCAAAGCTTAGCCCTGGGAGCTGTGAGAACAAAGAAGAGAAAGGGAAATCCCCCCCAGCAGCCTCAGAAGCAGCGGATTAAAGCTCCACAATCAACTTGATGTACCCTGCATCTGTGGAATACCTGAATAGACAACCAATCATCCCCAATTAAGGAAGTGGACTTTAGGAGCAAGATCTATGATTTTTTCCCCTTTCCTCTTTTTGTGAATGTGTATGTGTATGCTTCTGTGTGAGATCTTGTCTGTATAGTCTTGCTTCCACCATTTGTCCTAGGGTTCTATCCGTCCATGTTTTTTTTTTTTTAAATTTTTTTTCTTAATAATTAATTTTAATAATCTTATTATACTTTACCTTCGTTCTTTCTTTCTTTCTTTCCGTCCTTCCTTCCCTCCTTTAGACAACGAATCATCCCAAATTGAGGAGGTGGTCTCTGACAGCAAGATTTAGGATTTTTCCCCATTTACCTCTTTTAGTGAGGGTGTATGTGTATGCTTCTGTGTAAGATTTTGTCTGTATAGCTTTGCTTCCAACATTTGTCCTAGGTTCTTTCCGTCCCTTTTTTTTTTTTCCTAAATAAGAAGTTTTTAATTCAATAACTTTATTATACTGTATTTTATTTTTACTGTATCTTCTTTCTTTGTCTTTTTTCCTTCTTTCCCTCCTTCCTTCCTCCCTCCCTCCCTCCCTCCCTCCTTTCTTTCCTTCTTGCCTTCTTGCCTTCTTTGCTTCTTTCATTCTTTCTTCCTTCCTTCCTACCCTCCTTTCCTTCTTTCTTTCCTCATACTTCTACTAATTCCCTCTACTTTTTCTCCCTTTTATCCTGAGCCTGTGGATGAAAAGCTTTTGGTGCTCCAGCCAGGAGGCAGGGCTCTGCCTCTGAGGTAGGAGAGCCAACTTCAGGACACTGATCAACAAGAGACCTCCCAGCTCCACATAATATCAAACGGCGAAAATCTCCCAGAGACCTCCATCTTAACACCAGCACCCAGCTTCACTCAACGACCAGCAAGCCACAGTGCTGGAAAACCTATGCCAAACAACTAGCAAAACAGGAACACAACCCCACCCATTAGCAGAGAGGCTGCCTAAAATCATAATAAGGCCACAGACACCCACAAACACACCACCAGACGTGAACCTGCTCACTAGAGAGACAAGATCCAGCCTCATCCACCACAACACAGGCACTAGCCCCCTCCACCAGGAAGCCTACACAACCCACTGAACCAACCTTAGCCACTAGAGACAGACATCAAAAACAGGAGGAACCACAAACCTGCAGCCTGCAAAAAGGAGACCCCAAACACAGTAAGATAAGCAAAATGAGAAGACAGAAAAACACACAGCAGATAAAGGAGCAAGATAAAAATGCACCAGACCTAACAAATGAAGAGGAAATAGGCAGTCTACCTGAAAGAGAATTCAGAATAATGATAGTAAGGTTGATCCGAAATCTTGGAGATAGAATGGACAATAGATTGGACAAAATGCAAGAATCAGTTAACAAGGACCTAGAAGAACTAAAGATGAAACAAGCAACGATGAACAACACAATAAATGAAATTAAAAGTACTCTAGATGGGATCAATAGCAGAATAACTGAGGCAGAAGAACGGATAAGTGACCTGGAAGATAAAATAGTGGAAATAACTACTGCAGAGCAGAATAAAGAAAAAAGAATGAAAAGAACTGAGGACAGTCTCAGAGACCTCTGGGACAACATTAAACGCACCAACATTCGAATTATAGGGGTTCCAGAAGAAGAAGAGAAAAAGAAAGGAACTGAGAAAATATTTGAAGAGATTATAGTTGAAAACTTCCCTAATATGGGAAAGGAAATAGTTAATCAAGTCCAGGAAGCACAGAGAGTCCCATACAAGATAAATACAAGGAGAAATACGCCAAGACACATATTAATCAAACTGTCAAAAATTAAATACAAAGAAAGCATATTAAAAGCAGCAAGGGAAAAACAACAAATAACACATAAGGGAATCCCCATAAGGTTAACAGCTGATCTCTCAGCAGAAACCCTACAAGCCAGAAGGGAGTGGCAGGACATACTGAAAGTGATGAAGGAGAAAAACATGCAGCCAAGACTACTCTACCCAGCAAGGATCTCATTCAGATTTGATGGAGAAATCAAAACCTTTACAGACAAGCAAAAGCTGAGAGAGTTCAGCACCACCAAACCAGCTTTACAACAAATGCTAAAGGATCTTCTCTAGGCAAGAAACACAAGAGAAGGAAAAGACCTATAATAACGAACCCAAAACAATTTAGAAAATGGGAATAGGAACATACATATCGATAATTACCTTAAATGTAAATGGACTAAATGCTCCCACCAAAAGACACAGATTAGCTGAATGGATACAAAAACAAAACCCTTATATATGCTGTCTACAAGAGACCCACTTCAGACCTAGAGACACATACAGACTGAAAGTAAGGGGATGGAAAAAGATATTCCATGCAAATGGAAGCCAAAAGAAAGCTGGAGTAGCAATTCTCATATCAGACAAAATAGACTTTAAAATAAGGACTATTAAAAGAGACAAAGAAGGACACTACATAATGATCAAGGGATCGATCCAAGAAGAAGATATAACAATTGTAAATATTTATGCACCCAACATAGGAGCACCTCAATACATAAGGCAAATACTAACAGCCATAAAAGGGGAAATCGACAGTAACACATTCATAGTAGGGGACTTAAACACCCCACTTTCACCCATGGACAGATCATCCAAAATGAAAATAAATAAGGAAACACAAGCTTTAAATGATACATTAAACAAGATGGACTTAATTGATATTTATAGGACACTCCATCCAAAAACAACAGAATACACATTTTTCTCAAGTGCTCATGGAACATTCTCCAGGATAGATCATATCTTAGGTCACAAATCAAGCCTTGGGAAATTTAAGAAAATTGAAATTGTATCAAGTATCTTTTCTGACCACAACGCCATGAGACTAGATATCAATTACAGGAAAAGATCTGTAAAAAATACAAACACATGGAGGCTAAACAATACACTACTTAATAATGAAGAGATCACTGAAGAAATCAAAGAGGAAATCAAAAAATACCTAGAAACAAATGACAATGGAGACACAACGACCCAAAACCTGTGGGATGCAGCAAAAGCAGTTCTAAGGGGGAAGTTTATAGCAATACAAGCCCACCTTAAGAAGCAGGAAACATCTCAAATAAACAACCTAACCTTGCACCTCAAGCAATTAGAGAAAGAAGAACAAAAAAACCCCAAAGCTAGCAGAAGGAAAGAAATCATAAAAATCAGATCAGAAATAAATGAAAAAGAAATGAAGGAAACAATAGCAAAGATCAATAAAACTAAAAGCTGGTTCTTTGAGAAGATAAACAAAATAGATAAACCACTAGCCAGACTCATCAAGAAAAAAAGGGAGAAGACTCAAATCAATAGAATTAGAAATGAAAAAGGAGAGGTAACAACTGACACTGCAGAGATAAAAGAGATCATGAGAGATTACTACAAGCAACTCTATGCCAATAAAATGGACAATCTGGAAGAAATGGACAAATTCTTAGAAATGCACAACCTGCCAAGACTGAATCAGGAAGAAATAGAAAATATGAACAGACCAATCACAAGCACTGAAATTGAAACTGTGATTAAAAATCTTCCAACAAAGAAAAGCCCAGGACCAGATGGCTTCACAGGCGAATTCTATCAAACATTTAGAGAAGAGCTAACACCTATCCTTCTCAAACTCTTCCAAAATATAGCAGAGGGAGGACCACTCCCTAACTCCTTCTACGAGGCCACCATCACCTTGATACCAAAACCAGACAAGGATGTCACAAAGAAAGAAAACTACAGGCCAATATCACTGATGAACATAGATGCAAAAATCCTCAACAAAATACTAGCAAACAGAATCCAACAGCACATTAAAAGGATCATACACCATGATCAAGTGGGGTTTATTCCAGGAATGCAAGGATTCTTCAATATACGCAAATCTATCAATGTGATAAACCATATTAACAAATTGAAGGAGAAAAACCATATGATCATCTCAATAGATGCAGAGAAAGCTTTTGACAAAATTCAACACCCATTTATGATAAAAACCCTGCAGAAAGTAGGCATAGAGGGAACTTTCCTCAACATAATAAAGGCCATATATGACAAGCCCACAGCAAACATCATCCTCAATGGTGAAAAACTGAAAGCATTTCCACTAAGATCAGGAACAAGACAAGGTTGCCCACTCTCACCACTATTATTCAACATTGTTTTGGAAGTTTTAGCCACAGCAATCAGAGAAGAAAAGGAAATAAAAGGAATCCAAATTGGAAAAGAAGAAGTAAAGCTGTCACTGTTTGCAGATGACATGATCCTATACATAGAGAACCCTAAAGATGCTACCAGAAAACTACTAGAGCTAATCAATGAATTTGGTAAAGTGGCAGGATACAAAATTAATGCACAGAAATCTCTGGCATTCCTATATACTAATGATGAAAAATCTGAAAGTGAAATCAAGAAAACACTCCCATTTACCATTGCAACAAAAAGAATAAAATATCTAGGAATAAACCTACCTAAGGAGACAAAAGACCTGTATGCAGAAAATTATAAGACACTGATGAAAGAAATTAAAGATGATATAAATAGATGGAGAGATATACCATGTTCTTGGATTGGAAGAATCAACATTGTGAAAATGACTCTACTACCCAAAGCAATCTATAGATTCAATGCAATCCCTATCAAACTACCACTGGCATTTTTCACAGAACTAGAACAAAAACTTTCACAATTTGTATGGAAACACAAAAGACCCCGAATAGCCAAAGCAATCTTGAGAACGAAAGAAGGAACTGGAGGAATCAGGCTCCCTGACTTCAGACTATACTACAAAGCTACAGTCATCAAGACAGTATGGTACTGGCACAAAAACAGAAAGATAGATCAATGGAACAGGATAGAAAGCCCAGAGATAAACCCATGCACATATGGACACCTTATCTTTGATAAAGGTGGCAGTAATGTACAATGGAGAAAGGACACCCTCTTCAATAAGTGGTGCTGGGAAAACTGGACAGGTACATGTAAAAGTATGAGATTAGATCACTCCCTAACACCATACACAAAAATAAGCTCAAAATGGATTAAAGACCTAAATGTAAGGCCAGAAACTATCAAACTCTTAGAGGAAAACATAGGCAGAACACTCTATGACATAAATCAAAGCAAGATCCTTTCTGACCCACCTCCTAGAGTAATGGAAATAAAAACAAAAATAAACAAATGGGACCTAATGAAACTTCAAAGCTTTTGCACAGCAAAGGAAACCGTAAACAAGACCAAAAGACAACCCTCAGAATGGGAGAAAATATTTGCAAATGAAGCAACCGACAAAGGATTAATCTCCAAAATTTACAAGCAGCTCATGCAGCTCAATAACAAGAAAACAAACAACCCAATCCAAAAATGGGCAGAAGACCTAAATAGACATTTCTCCAAAGAAGATATACAGACTGCCAACAAACACATGAAAGAATGCTCAACATCACTAATCATTAGAGAAATGCAAATCAAAACTACAATGAGATATCATCTCACACCAGTCAGAATGGCCATCATCAAAAAATCTAGAAACAATAAATGCTGGAGAGGGTGTGGAGAAAAGGGAACACTCTTGCACTGCTGGTGGGAATGTGAATTGGTTCAGCCACTATGGAGAACAGTATGGAGGTTCCTTAAAAAACTACAAATAGAACTACCATATGACCCAGCAATCCCACTACTGGGCATATACCCTGAGAAAACCAAAATTCAAAAAGAGTCATGTACCAAAATGTTCATTGCAGCTCTATTTACAATAGCCCGGAGATGGAAACAACCTAAGTGCCCGTCATCGGATGAATGGATAAAGAAGACGTGGCACATATATACAATGGAATATTACTCAGCCATAAAAAGAAACGAAATTGAGCTATTTGTAATGAGGTGGATAGACCTAGAGTCTGTCATACAGAGTGAAGTAAGTCAGAAAGAAAAAGTCAAATACCGTATGCTAACACATATATATGGAATTTAAGAAAAAAATGTCATGAAGAACCTAGGGGTAAAGCAGGAATAAAGATGCAGACCTCCTAGAGAACGGACTTGAGGTTATGGGGAGGGGGAAGGGTGAGCTGTGACAGGGCGAGAGAGAGTCATGGGCATATACACACTAACAAATGCAGTAAGGTAGATAGCTAGTGGGAAGCAGCCACATGGCACAGGGATATTGGCTCGGTGCTTTGTGACAGCCTGGAGGGGTGGGATGGGGAGGGTGGGAGGGAGGGAGACGCAACAGGGAAGACATATGGGAACATATGTTTATGTATGACTGATTCACTTTGTTATAAAGCAGAAACTAACACACCATTGTAAAGCAATTATACCCCAATAAAGATGTTAAAAAAAAAAAAAAAAAAAAAAAAAAAAAAAAAAAGACACAGCCACCCCAAAGTTTGGGACGCCTCTGTTTACAAGAACCTCGTTTACAGTACAAGTTCAACATCGCAAAAATTGAAAAATGGATAAAGAAGTTGTGGTATTTACTTACAAAGCAATATCACTCAGCACTGAAATCTATGTCATCAGGCCCTTAGCAGCACAATGAGTGGATTCAGATATGATGATTCTAACTGAAATAAGTCACACAGAAAAAGAAACATCATAAGATATCAGTAATACACGGAATGTAAACTTGGCTACACAGGAACTGAATTACAGAACAGAACAGTGTCTCAAATTTAGAAAACCAACATATGCTTGCTTAAGGGGAAAGGTGAGTTGGGGTGCTGCATAAAACCAGAGATTGAAATGAGCACAGATAAAGTTCCTTAAGCCAAATATGGAATAGACAAGAGCTACTCCTTGCTCAACGAAATGGACTCAACACCCCAAATTAAACGCCTAAGAATGTACCTGACTAGTAAGTATCTTAAAACCTATGGATTGCTATGTCTCCATAAGAGAATCACGTGTGTACAGGGGCATAAACGCAGCAGTGATAGGATTGGAGAGGTTCGGTGAGCAAATGAAGACCCTTTGAAGTCAATTTGCATGGTACCCATTACACGGGTCTCAACTCTCCAGGTTTAAGGTATTCTTCCTTCAGCTAAAACATGCATGTGGAACCCAGAGTATGATCAACCGTGTGAACGGGAGACGTGTTCAAATATGTCTCAGTTTTCCTCCCCTGGTACTCGGGTGCAACATTCCAGATTCTTTACTAACACTCTCCCGACTTGGAGAGTCAGAGCCTTTAACCTCCTGTTTGGCCCAGTTTGCAATTTCTGCGGAAGATGAACAGGAATAGCGAGAACCAATGAGAGACTAGCTGGAGGTGTCTGGACGGGCAAATTTAACTCTCATTTCCCACCAGGAAGAGGAAATAACCAAAGGCTCAGTGTGCCGTGCCGGAACCAGATTAGAGCCTGAAGCCATCCTGCGGTGTTGCGGCCAGCTCAAAAGAAAGCGAGTTGAAGAAAGGAGCTCAGGGGCACTGTAATTCACAAACCTGCAGAGTTATAAATGACAGCTATCGTCTAAAAATATACTGAAGTAAGGCTGCCAAGAGGACTTGAAAGCGGGGCAGAATTGCAGGAAACCGATTTCAGGAGGTAGACTGGAATTGCATTGAAAGCATAGGAAAAGAGGCAGAACGTCCACAATGATGCACTTGGCCAAAAAGGGCGTATGCGTTTTTTCCTGAATATATTCAGGAAAAAACGCATACGCCCTTTTTGGCCAACCAAGCAAGCTTGCAAAGGAAATCTGCACTACAATGAAGTCTCACTTCCCCCCGGTCAAAAGGGCCATCTGAAAAAAGTGTAAAATCCAGCAAGGCAGGACAGGCCATGGAGAACTGGGAGCCTTGTTATGCTGATGGGCGGGATGTAAATTGCCAACAGACACTCGGGAGAAGTGTATGGTGTTTCCTGAAACATCTAAAAAACAAAGCAACAGAGCCTAGGGCACTTCCACTTATGGTCCTATAGCTTAGGGAAATTAAAATCAAAAAGACACAGCCACCCCAAAGTTTGGAACGGCTCTGTTTACAAGAACCTCGTTTACAGTACAAGTTCAACATCACAGAAAGTGAAAAATGGATAAAGAACTTTTGGTATTTACTTACAAAGCAATATCACTCAGCAATGAAATCTATGTCATCAGGCCCTTAGCAGCACAAGGAGTGGATTCAGGTATGATGATTCTAACTGAAATAAGTCACACAGAAAAAGAAACATCATAAGATATCAGTAATACACGGAATGTAAACTTGGCTACACAGGAACTGAATTCCAAAACAGAACAGGGTCTCAAATTTAGAAAACCAACTTATGCTTGCTTAAGGGGAAAGGTGAGTTGGGGTGCTGCATAAAACCAGAGATTGAAATGAGCACAGATAAAGTTCCTTAAGCCAAATATGGAATAGACAAGAGCTACTCCTTGCTCAACGAAATGGACTCAACACCGCATATTAAACGCCTAAGAATGTACCTGACTTGTAAGTATCTTAAAACCTATGGATTGCTATGTCTCCGAAAGAGAATCAAGCATGTGTACAGGGGCATAAACGCAGCAGTGATAGGATTGGAGAGGTTCGGTGAGCAAATGAAGACCCTTTGATGTCATATTGCATGGTACCCATTCCACGGGTTTCAACTACCCAGGTTTAAGGTATTCTTCCTTCAGCTAAAACATGCATGTGGAACCCAGAGTATGATCAACCATGTGATCGGGAGACGTGTTCAAATATGTCTCAGTTTTCGTACCCTGGTACTCGGGTGCAACATTCCAGACGCTTTACTAACACTCTACCGACTTGGAGAGTCAGTCCCTTTAACCTCCTGTTTAGCCCAGTTTGCAATTTCTGCGGAAGATGAACAGGAATAGCGAGAACCAATGAGAGACTAGCTGGAGGTGTCTTGACGGGCAAATTTAACTCTCATTTCCCACCAGGAAGAGGAATTAACCAAAGGCTCAGCGTGCCGTGCTGGAACAAGATTAGGGCCTGAAGCCATCCTGCGGTGTTGCGGCCAGCTCAAAAGAAAGCGAGTTGAAGAAAGGAGCTCAGGGGCACTGTAATTCACAAACCTGCAGAGTTATAAATGACAGCTATCGTCCAAAAATATACTGAAGTAAGGCTGCCAAGAGGACTTGAAAGCGGGGCAGAATTGCAGGAAACCGATTTCAGGAGGTAGACTGGAATTGCATTGAAAGCATAGGAAAAGAGGCAGAACGTCCACAATGATGCACTTGGCCAAAAAGGGCGTATGCGTTTTTTCCTGAATATATTCAGGAAAAAACGCATACGCCCTTTTTGGCCAACCAAACAAGCTTGCAAAGGAAATCTGCACTACAATGAAGTCTCACTTCCCCCCGGTCAAAAGGGCCATCTGAAAAAAGTGTAAAATCCAGAAAGGCAGGACAGGCCATGGAGAACTGGGAGCCTTGTTATGCTGATGGGCGGGATGTAAATTGCCAACAGACACTCGGGAGAAGTGTATGGTGTTTCCTGAAACATCTAAAAAACAAAGCAACAGAGCCTAGGGCACTTCCACTTATGGTCCTATAGCTTAGGGAAATTAAAATCAAAAAGACACAGCCACCCCAAAGTTTGGGACGCCTCTGTTTACAAGAACCTCGTTTACAGTACAAGTTCAACATCGCAGAAAGTGAGAAATGGATAAAGAAGTTGTGGTATTTACTTACAAAACAATATCACTCAGCAATGAAATCTATGTCATCAGGCCCTTAGCAGCACAATGAGTGGATTCAGGTATGATGATTCTAACTGAAATAAGTCACAGTGAAAAAGAAACATCATAAGATATCAGTAATACACGGAATGTAAACTTGGCTACACAGGAACTGAATTCCAAAACAGAACAGGGTCTCAAATTTAGAAAACCAACTTATGCTTGCTTAAGGGGAAAGGTGAGTTGGGGTGCTGCATAAAACCAGAGATTGAAATGAGCACAGATAAAATTCCTTAAGCCAAATATGGAATACACCAGAGCTACTCCTTGCTCAACGAAATGGACTCAACACCCCATATTAAACGCCTAAGAATGTACCTGACTAGTAAGTATCTTAAAACCTATGGATTGCTATGTCTCCAAAAGAGAATCAAGCGTGTGTACAGGGGCATAAACGCAGCAGTGATAGGATTGGAGAGGTTCGGTGAGCAAATGAAGACCCTTTGAAGTCAATTTGCATGGTACCCATTACACGGGTCTCAACTCTCCAGGTTTAAGGTATTCTTCCTTCAGCTAAAACATGCATGTGGAACCCAGAGTATGATCAACCGTGTGAACGGGAGACGTGTTCAAATATGTCTCAGTTTTCCTCCCCTGGTACTCGGGTGCAACATTCCAGATTCTTTACTAACACTCTCCCGACTTGGAGAGTCAGCGCCTTTAACCTCCTGTTTAGCCCAGTTTGCAATTTCTGCGGAAGATGAACAGGAATAGGGAGAACCAATGAGAGACTAGCTGGAGTTGTCTGGACGGGCAAATTTAACTCTCATTTCCCACCAGGAAGAGGAAATAACCAAAGGCTCAGTGTGCCGTGCCGGAACCAGATTAGAGCCTGAAGCCATCCTGCGGTGTTGCGGCCAGCTCAAAAGAAAGCGAGTTGAAGAAAGGAGCTCAGGGGCACTGTAATTCACAAACCTGCAGAGTTATAAATGACAGCTATCGTCCAAAAATATACTGAAGTAAGGCTGCCAAGAGGACTTGAAAGCGGGGCAGAATTGCAGGAAACCGATTTCAGGAGGTAGACTGGAATTGCATTGAAAGCATAGGAAAAGAGGCAGAACGTCCACAATGATGCACTTGGCCAAAAAGGGCGTATGCGTTTTTTCCTGAATATATTCAGGAAAAAACGCATACGCCCTTTTTGGCCAACCAAGCAAGCTTGCAAAGGAAATCTGCACTACAATGAAGTCTCACTTCCCCCCGGTCAAAAGGGCCATCTGAAAAAAGTGTAAAATCCAGCAAGGCAGGACAGGCCATGGAGAACTGGGAGCCTTGTTATGCTGATGGGCGGGATGTAAATTGCCAACAGACACTCGGGAGAAGTGTATGGTGTTTCCTGAAACATCTAAAAAACAAAGCAACAGAGCCTAGGGCACTTCCACTTATGGTCCTATAGCTTAGGGAAATTAAAATCAAAAAGACACAGCCACCCCAAAGTTTGGAACGGCTCTGTTTACAAGAACCTCGTTTACAGTACAAGTTCAACATCGCAGAAAGTGAAAAATGGATAAAGAAGTTGTGGTATTTACTTACAAAGCAATATCACTCAGCAATGAAATCTATGTCATCAGGCCCTTAGCAGCACAATGAGTGGATTCAGGTATGATGATTCTAACTGAAATAAGTCACACAGAAAGAGAAACATCATAAGATATCAGTAATACACGGAATGTAAACTTGGCTACACAGGAACTGAATTACAGAACAGAACAGGGTCTCAAATTTAGAAAACCAACTTATGCTTGCTTAAGGGGAAAGGTGAGTTGGGGTGCTGCATAAAACCAGAGATTGAAATGAGCACAGATAAAGTTCCTTAAGCCAAATATGGAATAGACAAGAGCTACTCCTTGCTCAACGAAATGGACTCAACACCGCATATTAAACGCCTAAGAATGTACCTGACTAGTAAGTATCTTAAAACCTATGGATTGCTATGTCTCCGAAAGAGAATCAAGCGTGTGTACAGGGGCATAAACGCAGCAGTGATAGGATTGGAGAGGTTCGGTGAGCAAATGAAGACCCTTTGAAGTCAATTTGCATGGTACCCATTACACGGGTCTCAACTCTCCAGGTTTAAGGTATTCTTCCTTCAGCTAAAACATGCATGTGGAACCCAGAGTATGATCAACCGTGTGAACGGGAGACGTGTTCAAATATGTCTCAGTTTTCCTCCCCTGGTACTCGGGTGCAACATTCCAGATTCTTTACTAACACTCTCCCGACTTGGAGAGTCAGCGCCTTTAACCTCCTGTTTGGCCCAGTTTGCAATTTCTGCGGAAGATGAACAGGAATAGCGAGAACCAATGAGAGACTAGCTGGAGGTGTCTGGACGGGCAAATTTAACTCTCATTTCCCACCAGGAAGAGGAAATAACCAAAGGCTCAGTGTGCCGTGCCGGAACCAGATTAGAGCCTGAAGCCATCCTGCGGTGTTGCGGCCAGCTCAAAAGAAAGCGAGTTGAAGAAAGGAGCTCAGGGGCACTGTAATTCACAAACCTGCAGAGTTATAAATGACAGCTATCGTCCAAAAATATACTGAAGTAAGGCTGCCAAGAGGACTTGAAAGCGGGGCAGAATTGCAGGAAACCGATTTCAGGAGGTAGACTGGAATTGCATTGAAAGCATAGGAAAAGAGGCAGAACGTCCACAATGATGCACTTGGCCAAAAAGGGCGTATGCGTTTTTTCCTGAATATATTCAGGAAAAAACGCATACGCCCTTTTTGGCCAACCAAACAAGCTTGCAAAGGAAATCTGCACTACAATGAAGTCTCACTTCCCCCCGGTCAAAAGGGCCATCTGAAAAAAGTGTAAAATCCAGAAAGGCAGGACAGGCCATGGAGAACTGGGAGCCTTGTTATGCTGATGGGCGGGATGTAAATTGCCAACAGACACTCGGGAGAAGTGTATGGTGTTTCCTGAAACATCTAAAAAACAAAGCAACAGAGCCTAGGGCACTTCCACTTATGGTCCTATAGCTTAGGGAAATTAAAATCAAAAAGACACAGCCACCCCAAAGTTTGGGACGCCTCTGTTTACAAGAACCTCGTTTACAGTACAAGTTCAACATCGCAGAAAGTGAGAAATGGATAAAGAAGTTGTGGTATTTACTTACAAAGCAATATCACTCAGCAATGAAATCTATGTCATCAGGCCCTTAGCAGCACAATGAGTGGATTCAGGTATGATGATTCTAACTGAAATAAGTCACAGTGAAAAAGAAACATCATAAGATATCAGTAATACACGGAATGTAAACTTGGCTACACAGGAACTGAATTCCAAAACAGAACAGGGTCTCAAATTTAGAAAACCAACTTATGCTTGCTTAAGGGGAAAGGTGAGTTGGGGTGCTGCATAAAACCAGAGATTGAAATGAGCACAGATAAAATTCCTTAAGCCAAATATGGAATACACCAGAGCTACTCCTTGCTCAACGAAATGGACTCAACACCCCATATTAAACGCCTAAGAATGTACCTGACTAGTAAGTATCTTAAAACCTATGGATTGCTATGTCTCCAAAAGAGAATCAAGCGTGTGTACAGGGGCATAAACGCAGCAGTGATAGGATTGGAGAGGTTCGGTGAGCAAATGAAGACCCTTTGAAGTCAATTTGCATGGTACCCATTACACGGGTCTCAACTCTCCAGGTTTAAGGTATTCTTCCTTCAGCTAAAACATGCATGTGGAACCCAGAGTATGATCAACCGTGTGAACGGGAGACGTGTTCAAATATGTCTCAGTTTTCCTCCCCTGGTACTCGGGTGCAACATTCCAGATTCTTTACTAACACTCTCCCGACTTGGAGAGTCAGCGCCTTTAACCTCCTGTTTAGCCCAGTTTGCAATTTCTGCGGAAGATGAACAGGAATAGGGAGAACCAATGAGAGACTAGCTGGAGTTGTCTGGACGGGCAAATTTAACTCTCATTTCCCACCAGGAAGAGGAAATAACCAAAGGCTCAGTGTGCCGTGCCGGAACCAGATTAGAGCCTGAAGCCATCCTGCGGTGTTGCGGCCAGCTCAAAAGAAAGCGAGTTGAAGAAAGGAGCTCAGGGGCACTGTAATTCACAAACCTGCAGAGTTATAAATGACAGCTATCGTCCAAAAATATACTGAAGTAAGGCTGCCAAGAGGACTTGAAAGCGGGGCAGAATTGCAGGAAACCGATTTCAGGAGGTAGACTGGAATTGCATTGAAAGCATAGGAAAAGAGGCAGAACGTCCACAATGATGCACTTGGCCAAAAAGGGCGTATGCGTTTTTTCCTGAATATATTCAGGAAAAAACGCATACGCCCTTTTTGGCCAACCAAGCAAGCTTGCAAAGGAAATCTGCACTACAATGAAGTCTCACTTCCCCCCGGTCAAAAGGGCCATCTGAAAAAAGTGTAAAATCCAGCAAGGCAGGACAGGCCATGGAGAACTGGGAGCCTTGTTATGCTGATGGGCGGGATGTAAATTGCCAACAGACACTCGGGAGAAGTGTATGGTGTTTCCTGAAACATCTAAAAAACAAAGCAACAGAGCCTAGGGCACTTCCACTTATGGTCCTATAGCTTAGGGAAATTAAAATCAAAAAGACACAGCCACCCCAAAGTTTGGAACGGCTCTGTTTACAAGAACCTCGTTTACAGTACAAGTTCAACATCGCAGAAAGTGAAAAATGGATAAAGAAGTTGTGGTATTTACTTACAAAGCAATATCACTCAGCAATGAAATCTATGTCATCAGGCCCTTAGCAGCACAATGAGTGGATTCAGGTATGATGATTCTAACTGAAATAAGTCACACAGAAAGAGAAACATCATAAGATATCAGTAATACACGGAATGTAAACTTGGCTACACAGGAACTGAATTACAGAACAGAACAGGGTCTCAAATTTAGAAAACCAACTTATGCTTGCTTAAGGGTAAAGGTGAGTTGGGGTGCTGCATAAAACCAGAGATTGAAATGAGCACAGATAAAGTTCCTTAAGCCAAATATGGAATAGACAAGAGCTACTCCTTGCTCAACGAAATGGACTCAACACCGCATATTAAACGCCTAAGAATGTACCTGACTAGTAAGTATCTTAAAACCTATGGATTGCTATGTCTCCGAAAGAGAATCAAGCGTGTGTACAGGGGCATAAACGCAGCAGTGATAGGATTGGAGAGGTTCGGTGAGCAAATGAAGACCCTTTGAAGTCAATTTGCATGGTACCCATTACACGGGTCTCAACTCTCCAGGTTTAAGGTATTCTTCCTTCAGCTAAAACATGCATGTGGAACCCAGAGTATGATCAACCGTGTGAACGGGAGACGTGTTCAAATATGTCTCAGTTTTCCTCCCCTGGTACTCGGGTGCAACATTCCAGATTCTTTACTAACACTCTCCCGACTTGGAGAGTCAGCGCCTTTAACCTCCTGTTTGGCCCAGTTTGCAATTTCTGCGGAAGATGAACAGGAATAGCGAGAACCAATGAGAGACTAGCTGGAGGTGTCTGGACGGGCAAATTTAACTCTCATTTCCCACCAGGAAGAGGAAATAACCAAAGGCTCAGTGTGCCGTGCCGGAACCAGATTAGAGCCTGAAGCCATCCTGCGGTGTTGCGGCCAGCTCAAAAGAAAGCGAGTTGAAGAAAGGAGCTCAGGGGCACTGTAATTCACAAACCTGCAGAGTTATAAATGACAGCTATCGTCCAAAAATATACTGAAGTAAGGCTGCCAAGAGGACTTGAAAGCGGGGCAGAATTGCAGGAAACCGATTTCAGGAGGTAGACTGGAATTGCATTGAAAGCATAGGAAAAGAGGCAGAACGTCCACAATGATGCACTTGGCCAAAAAGGGCGTATGCGTTTTTTCCTGAATATATTCAGGAAAAAACGCATACGCCCTTTTTGGCCAACCAAGCAAGCTTGCAAAGGAAATCTGCACTACAATGAAGTCTCACTTCCCCCCGGTCAAAAGGGCCATCTGAAAAAAGTGTAAAATCCAGCAAGGCAGGACAGGCCATGGAGAACTGGGAGCCTTGTTATGCTGATGGGCGGGATGTAAATTGCCAACAGACACTCGGGAGAAGTGTATGGTGTTTCCTGAAACATCTAAAAAACAAAGCAACAGAGCCTAGGGCACTTCCACTTATGGTCCTATAGCTTAGGGAAATTAAAATCAAAAAGACACAGCCACCCCAAAGTTTGGGACGCCTCTGGTTACAAGAACCTCGTTTACAGTACAAGTTCAACATCGCAGAAATTGAAAAATGGATAAAGAAGTTGTGGTATTTACTTGCAAAGCAATATCACTCAGCAATGAAATCTCTGTCATCAGGCCCTTAGAAGCACAATGAGTGGATTCAGGTATGATGATTCTAACTGAAATAAGTCACACAGAAAATGAAACATCATAAGGTATCAGTAATACACGGAATGTAAACTTGGCTACACAGGAACTGAATTACAGAACAGAACAGGGTCTCAAATTTAGAAAACCAACTTATGCTTGCTTAAGGGGAAAGGTGAGTTGGGGTGCTGCATAAAACCAGAGATTGAAATGAGCACAGATAAATTTCCTTAAGCCAAATATGGAATAGACAAGAGCTACTCCTTGCTCAACGAAATGGACTCAACACCCCATATTAAACGCCTAAGAATGTACCTGACTAGTAAGTATCTTAAAACCTATGGATTGCTATGTCTCCAAAAGAGAATCAAGCGTGTGTACAGGGGCATAAACGCAGCAGTGATAGGATTGGAGAGGTTCGGTGAACAAATGAAGACCCTTTGAAGTCAATTTGCATGGTACCCATTCCACGGGTCTCAACTCTCCAGGTTTAAGGTATTCTTCCTTCAGCTAAAACATGCATGTGGAACCCAGAGTATGATCAACCGTGTGAACGGGAGACGTGTTCAAATATGTCTCAGTTTTCCTCCCCTGGTACTCGGGTGCAACATTCCAGATTCTTTACTAACACTCTCCCGACTTGGAGAGTCAGCGCCTTTAACCTCCTGTTTAGCCCAGTTTGCAATTTCTGCGGAAGATGAACAGGAATAGGGAGAACCAATGAGAGACTAGCTGGAGTTGTCTGGACGGGCAAATTTAACTCTCATTTACCACCAGGAAGAGGAAATAACCAAAGGCTCAGTGTGCCGTGCCGGAACCAGATTAGAGCCTGAAGCCATCCTGCGGTGTTGCGGCCAGCTCAAAAGAAAGCGAGTTGAAGAAAGGAGCTCAGGGGCACTGTAATTCACAAACCTGCAGAGTTATAAATGACAGCTATCGTCCAAAAATATACTGAAGTAAGGCTGCCAAGAGGACTTGAAAGCGGGGCAGAATTGCAGGAAACCGATTTCAGGAGGTAGACTGGAATTGCATTGAAAGCATAGGAAAAGAGGCAGAACGTCCACAATGATGCACTTGGCCAAAAAGAGCGTATGCGTTTTTTCCTGAATATATTCAGGAAAAAACGCATACGCCCTTTTTGGCCAACCAAGCAAGCTTGCAAAGGAAATCTGCACTACAATGAAGTCTCACTTCCCCCCGGTCAAAAGGGCCATCTGAAAAAAGTGTAAAATCCAGCAAGGCAGGACAGGCCATGGAGAACTGGGAGCCTTGTTATGCTGATGGGCGGGATGTAAATTGCCAACAGACACTCGGGAGAAGTGTATGGTGTTTCCTGAAACATCTAAAAAACAAAGCAACAGAGCCTAGGGCACTTCCACTTATGGTCCTATAGCTTAGGGAAATTAAAATCAAAAAGACACAGCCACCCCAAAGTTTGGAACGGCTCTGTTTACAAGAACCTCGTTTACAGTACAAGTTCAACATCGCAGAAAGTGAAAAATGGATAAAGAAGTTGTGGTATTTACTTACAAAGCAATATCACTCAGCAATGAAATCTATGTCATCAGGCCCTTAGCAGCATAATGAGTGGATTCAGGTACGATGATTCTAACTGAAATAAGTCACACAGAAAGAGAAACATCATAAGATATCAGTAATACACGGAATGTAAACTTGGCTACACAGGAACTGAATTACAGAACAGAACAGGGTCTCAAATTTAGAAAACCAACTTATGCTTGCTTAAGGGGAAAGGTGAGTTGGGGTGCTGCA
The DNA here is from genome assembly GCF_964374135.1 of Grampus griseus. NCBI lineage: Eukaryota > Metazoa > Chordata > Mammalia > Artiodactyla > Delphinidae > Grampus > Grampus griseus. The sequence continues at coordinate 210,511 of NW_028133091.1, read as the reverse complement.
TAAAACCAGAGATTGAAATGAGCACAGATAAAGTTCCTTAAGCCAAATATGGAATAGACAAGAGCTACTCCTTGCTCAACGAAATGGACTCAACACCGCATATTAAACGCCTAAGAATGTACCTGACTTGTAAGTATCTTAAAACCTATGGATTGCTATGTCTCCGAAAGAGAATCAAGCATGTGTACAGGGGCATAAACGCAGCAGTGATAGGATTGGAGAGGTTCGGTGAGCAAATGAAGACCCTTTGATGTCATATTGCATGGTACCCATTCCACGGGTTTCAACTACCCAGGTTTAAGGTATTCTTCCTTCAGCTAAAACATGCATGTGGAACCCAGAGTATGATCAACCATGTGATCGGGAGACGTGTTCAAATATGTCTCAGTTTTCGTACCCTGGTACTCGGGTGCAACATTCCAGACGCTTTACTAACACTCTACCGACTTGGAGAGTCAGTCCCTTTAACCTCCTGTTTAGCCCAGTTTGCAATTTCTGCGGAAGATGAACAGGAATAGCGAGAACCAATGAGAGACTAGCTGGAGGTGTCTTGACGGGCAAATTTAACTCTCATTTCCCACCAGGAAGAGGAATTAACCAAAGGCTCAGCGTGCCGTGCTGGAACAAGATTAGGGCCTGAAGCCATCCTGCGGTGTTGCGGCCAGCTCAAAAGAAAGCGAGTTGAAGAAAGGAGCTCAGGGGCACTGTAATTCACAAACCTGCAGAGTTATAAATGACAGCTATCGTCCAAAAATATACTGAAGTAAGGCTGCCAAGAGGACTTGAAAGCGGGGCAGAATTGCAGGAAACCGATTTCAGGAGGTAGACTGGAATTGCATTGAAAGCATAGGAAAAGAGGCAGAACGTCCACAATGATGCACTTGGCCAAAAAGGGCGTATGCGTTTTTTCCTGAATATATTCAGGAAAAAACGCATACGCCCTTTTTGGCCAACCAAACAAGCTTGCAAAGGAAATCTGCACTACAATGAAGTCTCACTTCCCCCCGGTCAAAAGGGCCATCTGAAAAAAGTGTAAAATCCAGAAAGGCAGGACAGGCCATGGAGAACTGGGAGCCTTGTTATGCTGATGGGCGGGATGTAAATTGCCAACAGACACTCGGGAGAAGTGTATGGTGTTTCCTGAAACATCTAAAAAACAAAGCAACAGAGCCTAGGGCACTTCCACTTATGGTCCTATAGCTTAGGGAAATTAAAATCAAAAAGACACAGCCACCCCAAAGTTTGGGACGCCTCTGTTTACAAGAACCTCGTTTACAGTACAAGTTCAACATCGCAGAAAGTGAGAAATGGATAAAGAAGTTGTGGTATTTACTTACAAAGCAATATCACTCAGCAATGAAATCTATGTCATCAGGCCCTTAGCAGCACAATGAGTGGATTCAGGTATGATGATTCTAACTGAAATAAGTCACAGTGAAAAAGAAACATCATAAGATATCAGTAATACACGGAATGTAAACTTGGCTACACAGGAACTGAATTCCAAAACAGAACAGGGTCTCAAATTTAGAAAACCAACTTATGCTTGCTTAAGGGGAAAGGTGAGTTGGGGTGCTGCATAAAACCAGAGATTGAAATGAGCACAGATAAAATTCCTTAAGCCAAATATGGAATACACCAGAGCTACTCCTTGCTCAACGAAATGGACTCAACACCCCATATTAAACGCCTAAGAATGTACCTGACTAGTAAGTATCTTAAAACCTATGGATTGCTATGTCTCCAAAAGAGAATCAAGCGTGTGTACAGGGGCATAAACGCAGCAGTGATAGGATTGGAGAGGTTCGGTGAGCAAATGAAGACCCTTTGAAGTCAATTTGCATGGTACCCATTACACGGGTCTCAACTCTCCAGGTTTAAGGTATTCTTCCTTCAGCTAAAACATGCATGTGGAACCCAGAGTATGATCAACCGTGTGAACGGGAGACGTGTTCAAATATGTCTCAGTTTTCCTCCCCTGGTACTCGGGTGCAACATTCCATATTCTTTACTAACACTCTCCCGACTTGGAGAGTCAGCGCCTTTAACCTCCTGTTTAGCCCAGTTTGCAATTTCTGCGGAAGATGAACAGGAATAGGGAGAACCAATGAGAGACTAGCTGGAGTTGTCTGGACGGGCCAATTTAACTCTCATTTCCCACCAGGAAGAGGAAATAACCAAAGGCTCAGTGTGCCGTGCCGGAACCAGATTAGAGCCTGAAGCCATCCTGCGGTGTTGCGGCCAGCTCAAAAGAAAGCGAGTTGAAGAAAGGAGCTCAGGGGCACTGTAATTCACAAACCTGCAGAGTTATAAATGACAGCTATCGTCCAAAAATATACTGAAGTAAGGCTGCCAAGAGGACTTGAAAGCGGGGCAGAATTGCAGGAAACCGATTTCAGGAGGTAGACTGGAATTGCATTGAAAGCATAGGAAAAGAGGCAGAACGTCCACAATGATGCACTTGGCCAAAAAGGGCGTATGCGTTTTTTCCTGAATATATTCAGGAAAAAACGCATACGCCCTTTTTGGCCAACCAAGCAAGCTTGCAAAGGAAATCTGCACTACAATGAAGTCTCACTTCCCCCCGGTCAAAAGGGCCATCTGAAAAAAGTGTAAAATCCAGCAAGGCAGGACAGGCCATGGAGAACTGGGAGCCTTGTTATGCTGATGGGCGGGATGTAAATTGCCAACAGACACTCGGGAGAAGTGTATGGTGTTTCCTGAAACATCTAAAAAACAAAGCAACAGAGCCTAGGGCACTTCCACTTATGGTCCTATAGCTTAGGGAAATTAAAATCAAAAAGACACAGCCACCCCAAAGTTTGGAACGGCTCTGTTTACAAGAACCTCGTTTACAGTACAAGTTCAACATCGCAGAAAGTGAAAAATGGATAAAGAAGTTGTGGTATTTACTTACAAAGCAATATCACTCAGCAATGAAATCTATGTCATCAGCCCCTTAGCAGCACAATGAGTGGATTCAGGTATGATGATTCTAACTGAAATAAGTCACACAGAAAGAGAAACATCATAAGATATCAGTAATACACGGAATGTAAACTTGGCTACACAGGAACTGAATTACAGAACAGAACAGGGTCTCAAATTTAGAAAACCAACTTATGCTTGCTTAAGGGGAAAGGTGAGTTGGGGTGCTGCATAAAACCAGAGATTGAAATGAGCACAGATAAAGTTCCTTAAGCCAAATATGGAATAGACAAGAGCTACTCCTTGCTCAACGAAATGGACTCAACACCGCATATTAAACGCCTAAGAATGTACCTGACTAGTAAGTATCTTAAAACCTATGGATTGCTATGTCTCCGAAAGAGAATCAAGCGTGTGTACAGGGGCATAAACGCAGCAGTGATAGGATTGGAGAGGTTCGGTGAGCAAATGAAGACCCTTTGAAGTCAATTTGCATGGTACCCATTACACGGGTCTCAACTCTCCAGGTTTAAGGTATTCTTCCTTCAGCTAAAACATGCATGTGGAACCCAGAGTATGATCAACCGTGTGAACGGGAGACGTGTTCAAATATGTCTCAGTTTTCCTCCCCTGGTACTCGGGTGCAACATTCCAGATTCTTTACTAACACTCTCCCGACTTGGAGAGTCAGCGCCTTTAACCTCCTGTTTGGCCCAGTTTGCAATTTCTGCGGAAGATGAACAGGAATAGCGAGAACCAATGAGAGACTAGCTGGAGTTGTCTGGACGGGCAAATTTAACTCTCATTTCCCACCAGGAAGAGGAAATAACCAAAGGCTCAGTGTGCCGTGCCGGAACCAGATTAGAGCCTGAAGCCATCCTGCGGTGTTGCGGCCAGCTCAAAAGAAAGCGAGTTGAAGAAAGGAGCTCAGGGGCACTGTAATTCACAAACCTGCAGAGTTATAAATGACAGCTATCGTCCAAAAATATACTGAAGTAAGGCTGCCAAGAGGACTTGAAAGCGGGGCAGAATTGCAGGAAACCGATTTCAGGAGGTAGACTGGAATTGCATTGAAAGCATAGGAAAAGAGGCAGAACGTCCACAATGATGCACTTGGCCAAAAAGGGCGTATGCGTTTTTTCCTGAATATATTCAGGAAAAAACGCATACGCCCTTTTTGGCCAACCAAGCAAGCTTGCAAAGGAAATCTGCACTACAATGAAGTCTCACTTCCCCCCGGTCAAAAGGGCCATCTGAAAAAAGTGTAAAATCCAGCAAGGCAGGACAGGCCATGGAGAACTGGGAGCCTTGTTATGCTGATGGGCGGGATGTAAATTGCCAACAGACACTCGGGAGAAGTGTATGGTGTTTCCTGAAACATCTAAAAAACAAAGCAACAGAGCCTAGGGCACTTCCACTTATGGTCCTATAGCTTAGGGAAATTAAAATCAAAAAGACACAGCCACCCCAAAGTTTGGAACGGCTCTGTTTACAAGAACCTCGTTTACAGTACAAGTTCAACATCACAGAAAGTGAAAAATGGATAAAGAACTTTTGGTATTTACTTACAAAGCAATATCACTCAGCAATGAAATCTATGTCATCAGGCCCTTAGCAGCACAATGAGTGGATTCAGGTATGATGATTCTAACTGAAATAAGTCACACAGAAAAAGAAACATCATAAGATATCAGTAATACACGGAATGTAAACTTGGCTACACAGGAACTGAATTCCAAAACAGAACAGGGTCTCAAATTTAGAAAACCAACTTATGCTTGCTTAAGGGGAAAGGTGAGTTGGGGTGCTGCATAAAACCAGAGATTGAAATGAGCACAGATAAAGTTCCTTAAGCCAAATATGGAATAGACAAGAGCTACTCCTTGCTCAACGAAATGGACTCAACACCCCATATTAAACGCCTAAGAATGTACCTGACTTGTAAGTATCTTAAAACCTATGGATTGCTATGTCTCCGAAAGAGAATCAAGCATGTGTACAGGGGCATAAACGCAGCAGTGATAGGATTGGAGAGGTTCGGTGAGCAAATGAAGACCCTTTGATGTCATATTGCATGGTACCCATTCCACGGGTTTCAACTACCCAGGTTTAAGGTATTCTTCCTTCAGCTAAAACATGCATGTGGAACCCAGAGTATGATCAACCATGTGATCGGGAGACGTGTTCAAATATGTCTCAGTTTTCGTACCCTGGTACTCGGGTGCAACATTCCAGACGCTTTACTAACACTCTCCCGACTTGGAGAGTCAGTCCCTTTAACCTCCTGTTTAGACCAGTTTGCAATTTCTGCGGAAGATGAACAGGAATAGCGAGAACCAATGAGAGACTAGCTGGAGGTGTCTTGACGGGCAAATTTAACTCTCATTTCCCACCAGGAAGAGGAATTAACCAAAGGCTCAGCGTGCCGTGCTGGAACAAGATTAGGGCCTGAAGCCATCCTGCGGTGTTGCGGCCAGCTCAAAAGAAAGCGAGTTGAAGAAAGGAGCTCAGGGACACTGTAATTCACAAACCTGCAGAGTTATAAATGACAGCTATCGTCCAAAAATATACTGAAGTAAGGCTGCCAAGAGGACTTGAAAGCGGGGCAGAATTGCAGGAAACCGATTTCAGGAGGTAGACTGGAATTGCATTGAAAGCATAGGAAAAGAGGCAGAACGTCCACAATGATGCACTTGGCCAAAAAGGGCGTATGCGTTTTTTCCTGAATATATTCAGGAAAAAACGCATACGCCCTTTTTGGCCAACCAGGCAAGCTTGCAAAGGAAATCTGCACTACAATGAAGTCTCACTTCCCCCCGGTCAAAAGGGCCATCTGAAAAAAGTGTAAAATCCAGAAAGGCAGGACAGGCCATGGAGAACTGGGAGCCTTGTTATGCTGATGGGCGGGATGTAAATTGCCAACAGACACTCGGGAGAAGTGTATGGTGTTTCCTGAAACATCTAAAAAACAAAGCAACAGAGCCTAGGGCACTTCCACTTATGGTCCTATAGCTTAGGGAAATTAAAATCAAAAAGACACAGCCACCCCAAAGTTTGGGACGCCTCTGTTTACAAGAACCTCGTTTACAGTACAAGTTCAACATCGCAGAAAGTGAGAAATGGATAAAGAAGTTGTGGTATTTACTTACAAAGCAATATCACTCAGCAATGAAATCTATGTCATCAGGCCCTTAGCAGCACAATGAGTGGATTCAGGTATGATGATTCTAACTGAAATAAGTCACAGTGAAAAAGAAACATCATAAGATATCAGTAATACACGGAATGTAAACTTGGCTACACAGGAACTGAATTCCAAAACAGAACAGGGTCTCAAATTTAGAAAACCAACTTATGCTTGCTTAAGGGGAAAGGTGAGTTGGGGTGCTGCATAAAACCAGAGATTGAAATGAGCACAGATAAAATTCCTTAAGCCAAATATGGAATACACCAGAGCTACTCCTTGCTCAACGAAATGGACTCAACACCTCATATTAAACGCCTAAGAATGTACCTGACTAGTAAGTATCTTAAAACCTATGGATTGCTATGTCTCCAAAAGAGAATCAAGCGTGTGTACAGGGGCATAAACGCAGCAGTGATAGGATTGGAGAGGTTCGGTGAGCAAATGAAGACCCTTTGATGTCATATTGCATGGTACCCATTCCACGGGTCTCAACTCTCCAGATTTAAGGTATTCTTCCTTCAGCTAAAACATGCATGTGGAACCCAGAGTATGATCAACCGTGTGAACGGGAGACGTGTTCAAATATGTCTCAGTTTTCCTCCCCTGGTACTCAGGTGCAACATTCCAGACGCTTTACTAACACTCTCCCGACTTGGAGAGTCAGCGCGTTTAACCTCCTGTTTGGCCCATTTTGCAATTTCTGCGGAAGATGAACAGGAATAGCGAGAATCAATGAGAGACTAGCTGGAGGTGTCTGGACGGGCAAATTTAACTCTCATTTCCCACCAGGAAGAGGAAATAACCAAAGGCTCAGTGTGCCGTGCCGGAACCAGATTAGAGCCTGAAGCCATCCTGCGGTGTTGCGGCCAGCTCAAAAGAAAGCGAGTTGAAGAAAGGAGCTCAGGGGCACTGTAATTCACAAACCTGCAGAGTTATAAATGACAGCTATCGTCCAAAAATATACTGAAGTAAGGCTGCCAAGAGGACTTGAAAGCGGGGCAGAATTGCAGGAAACCGATTTCAGGAGGTAGACTGGAATTGCATTGAAAGCATAGGAAAAGAGGCAGAACGTCCACAATGATGCACTTGGCCAAAAAGGGCGTATGCGTTTTTTCCTGAATATATTCAGGAAAAAACGCATACGCCCTTTTTGGCCAACCAAGCAAGCTTGCAAAGGAAATCTGCACTACAATGAAGTCTCACTTCCCCCCGGTCAAAAGGGCCATCTGAAAAAAGTGTAAAATCCAGCAAGGCAGGACAGGCCATGGAGAACTGGGAGCCTTGTTATGCTGATGGGCGGGATGTAAATTGCCAACAGACACTCGGGAGAAGTGTATGGTGTTTCCTGAAACATCTAAAAAACAAAGCAACAGAGCCTAGGGCACTTCCACTTATGGTCCTATAGCTTAGGGAAATTAAAATCAAAAAGACACAGCCACCCCAAAGTTTGGAACGGCTCTGTTTACAAGAACCTCGTTTACAGTACAAGTTCAACATCACAGAAAGTGAAAAATGGATAAAGAACTTTTGGTATTTACTTACAAAGCAATATCACTCAGCAATGAAATCTATGTCATCAGGCCCTTAGCAGCACAATGAGTGGATTCAGGTATGATGATTCTAACTGAAATAAGTCACACAGAAAAAGAAACATCATAAGATATCAGTAATACACGGAATGTAAACTTGGCTACACAGGAACTGAATTCCAAAACAGAACAGGGTCTCAAATTTAGAAAACCAACTTATGCTTGCTTAAGGGGAAAGGTGAGTTGGGGTGCTGCATAAAACCAGAGATTGAAATGAGCACAGATAAAGTTCCTTAAGCCAAATATGGAATAGACAAGAGCTACTCCTTGCTCAACGAAATGGACTCAACACCGCATATTAAACGCCTAAGAATGTACCTGACTTGTAAGTATCTTAAAACCTATGGATTGCTATGTCTCCGAAAGAGAATCAAGCATGTGTACAGGGGCATAAACGCAGCAGTGATAGGATTGGAGAGGTTCGGTGAGCAAATGAAGACCCTTTGATGTCATATTGCATGGTACCCATTCCACGGGTTTCAACTACCCAGGTTTAAGGTATTCTTCCTTCAGCTAAAACATGCATGTGGAACCCAGAGTATGATCAACCATGTGATCGGGAGACGTGTTCAAATATGTCTCAGTTTTCGTACCCTGGTACTCGGGTGCAACATTCCAGACGCTTTACTAACACTCTCCCGACTTGGAGAGTCAGTCCCTTTAACCTCCTGTTTAGCCCAGTTTGCAATTTCTGCGGAAGATGAACAGGAATAGCGAGAACCAATGAGAGACTAGCTGGAGGTGTCTTGACGGGCAAATTTAACTCTCATTTCCCACCAGGAAGAGGAATTAACCAAAGGCTCAGCGTGCCGTGCTGGAACAAGATTAGGGCCTGAAGCCATCCTGCGGTGTTGCGGCCAGCTCAAAAGAAAGCGAGTTGAAGAAAGGAGCTCAGGGGCACTGTAATTCACAAACCTGCAGAGTTATAAATGACAGCTATCGTCCAAAAATATACTGAAGTAAGGCTGCCAAGAGGACTTGAAAGCGGGGCAGAATTGCAGGAAACCGATTTCAGGAGGTAGACTGGAATTGCATTGAAAGCATAGGAAAAGAGGCAGAACGTCCACAATGATGCACTTGGCCAAAAAGGGCGTATGCGTTTTTTCCTGAATATATTCAGGAAAAAACGCATACGCCCTTTTTGGCCAACCAAACAAGCTTGCAAAGGAAATCTGCACTACAATGAAGTCTCACTTCCCCCCGGTCAAAAGGGCCATCTGAAAAAAGTGTAAAATCCAGAAAGGCAGGACAGGCCATGGAGAACTGGGAGCCTTGTTATGCTGATGGGCGGGATGTAAATTGCCAACAGACACTCGGGAGAAGTGTATGGTGTTTCCTGAAACATCTAAAAAACAAAGCAACAGAGCCTAGGGCACTTCCACTTATGGTCCTATAGCTTAGGGAAATTAAAATCAAAAAGACACAGCCACCCCAAAGTTTGGGACGCCTCTGTTTACAAGAACCTCGTTTACAGTACAAGTTCAACATCGCAGAAAGTGAGAAATGGATAAAGAAGTTGTGGTATTTACTTACAAAGCAATATCACTCAGCAATGAAATCTATGTCATCAGGCCCTTAGCAGCACAATGAGTGGATTCAGGTATGATGATTCTAACTGAAATAAGTCACAGTGAAAAAGAAACATCATAAGATATCAGTAATACACGGAATGTAAACTTGGCTACACAAGAACTGAATTCCAAAACAGAACAGGGTCTCAAATTTAGAAAACCAACTTATGCTTGCTTAAGGGGAAAGGTGAGTTGGGGTGCTGCATAAAACCAGAGATTGAAATGAGCACAGATAAAATTCCTTAAGCCAAATATGGAATACACCAGAGCTACTCCTTGCTCAACGAAATGGACTCAACACCCCATATTAAACGCCTAAGAATGTACCTGACTAGTAAGTATCTTAAAACCTATGGATTGCTATGTCTCCAAAAGAGAATCAAGCGTGTGTACAGGGGCATAAACGCAGCAGTGATAGGATTGGAGAGGTTCGGTGAGCAAATGAAGACCCTTTGAAGTCAATTTGCATGGTACCCATTACACGGGTCTCAACTCTCCAGGTTTAAGGTATTCTTCCTTCAGCTAAAACATGCATGTGGAACCCAGAGTATGATCAACCGTGTGAACGGGAGACGTGTTCAAATATGTCTCAGTTTTCCTCCCCTGGTACTCGGGTGCAACATTCCAGATTCTTTACTAACACTCTCCCGACTTGGAGAGTCAGTGCCTTTAACCTCCTGTTTAGCCCAGTTTGCAATTTCTGCGGAAGATGAACAGGAATAGGGAGAACCAATGAGAGACTAGCTGGAGTTGTCTGGACGGGCAAATTTAACTCTCATTTCCCACCAGGAAGAGGAAATAACCAAAGGCTCAGTGTGCCGTGCCGGAACCAGATTAGAGCCTGAAGCCATCCTGCGGTGTTGCGGCCAGCTCAAAAGAAAGCGAGTTGAAGAAAGGAGCTCAGGGGCACTGTAATTCACAAACCTGCAGAGTTATAAATGACAGCTATCGTCCAAAAATATACTGAAGTAAGGCTGCCAAGAGGACTTGAAAGCGGGGCAGAATTGCAGGAAACCGATTTCAGGAGGTAGACTGGAATTGCATTGAAAGCATAGGAAAAGAGGCAGAACGTCCACAATGATGCACTTGGCCAAAAAGGGCGTATGCGTTTTTTCCTGAATATATTCAGGAAAAAACGCATACGCCCTTTTTGGCCAACCAAGCAAGCTTGCAAAGGAAATCTGCACTACAATGAAGTCTCACTTCCCCCCGGTCAAAAGGGCCATCTGAAAAAAGTGTAAAATCCAGCAAGGCAGGACAGGCCATGGAGAACTGGGAGCCTTGTTATGCTGATGGGCGGGATGTAAATTGCCAACAGACACTCGGGAGAAGTGTATGGTGTTTCCTGAAACATCTAAAAAACAAAGCAACAGAGCCTAGGGCACTTCCACTTATGGTCCTATAGCTTAGGGAAATTAAAATCAAAAAGACACAGCCACCCCAAAGTTTGGAACGGCTCTGTTTACAAGAACCTCGTTTACAGTACAAGTTCAACATCGCAGAAAGTGAAAAATGGATAAAGAAGTTGTGGTATTTACTTACAAAGCAATATCACTCAGCAATGAAATCTATGTCATCAGGCCCTTAGCAGCACAATGAGTGGATTCAGGTATGATGATTCTAACTGAAATAAGTCACACAGAAAGAGAAACATCATAAGATATCAGTAATACACGGAATGTAAACTTGGCTACACAGGAACTGAATTACAGAACAGAACAGGGTCTCAAATTTAGAAAACCAACTTATGCTTGCTTAAGGGGAAAGGTGAGTTGGGGTGCTGCATAAAACCAGAGATTGAAATGAGCACAGATAAAGTTCCTTAAGCCAGATATGGAATAGACAAGAGCTACTCCTTGCTCAACGAAATGGACTCAACACCGCATATTAAACGCCTAAGAATGTACCTGACTAGTAAGTATCTTAAAACCTATGGATTGCTATGTCTCCGAAAGAGAATGAAGCGTGTGTACAGGGGCATAAACGCAGCAGTGATAGGATTGGAGAGGTTCGGTGAGCAAATGAAGACCCTTTGAAGTCAATTTGCATGGTACCCATTACACGGGTCTCAACTCTCCAGGTTTAAGGTATTCTTCCTTCAGCTAAAACATGCATGTGGAACCCAGAGTATGATCAACCGTGTGAACGGGAGACGTGTTCAAATATGTCTCAGGTTTCCTCCCCTGGTACTCGGGTGCAACATTCCAGATTCTTTACTAACACTCTCCCGACTTGGAGAGTCAGCGCCTTTAACCTCCTGTTTGGCCCAGTTTGCAATTTCTGCGGAAGATGAACAGGAATAGCGAGAACCAATGAGAGACTAGCTGGAGGTGTCTGGACGGGCAAATTTAACTCTCATTTCCCACCAGGAAGAGGAAATAACCAAAGGCTCAGTGTGCCATGCCGGAACCAGATTAGAGCCTGAAGCCATCCTGCGGTGTTGCGGCCAGCTCAAAAGAAAGCGAGTTGTAGAAAGGAGCTCAGGGGCACTGTAATTCACAAACCTGCAGAGTTATAAATGACAGCTATCGTCCAAAAATATACTGAAGTAAGGCTGCCAAGAGGACTTGAAAGCGGGGCAGAATTGCAGGAAACCGATTTCAGGAGGTAGACTGGAATTGCATTGAAAGCATAGGAAAAGAGGCAGAACGTCCACAATGATGCACTTGGCCAAAAAGGGCGTATGCGTTTTTTCCTGAATATATTCAGGAAAAAACGCATACGCCCTTTTTGGCCAACCAAGCAAGCTTGCAAAGGAAATCTGCACTACAATGAAGTCTCACTTCCCCCCGGTCAAAAGGGCTATCTGAAAAAAGTGTAAAATCCAGCAAGGCAGGACAGGCCATGGAGAACTGGGAGCCTTGTTATGCTGATGGGCGGGATGTAAATTGCCAACAGACACTCCGGAGAAGTGTATGGTGTTTCCTGAAACATCTAAAAAACAAAGCAACAGAGCCTAGGGCACTTCCACTTATGGTCCTATAGCTTAGGGAAATTAAAATCAAAAAGACACAGCCACCCCAAAGTTTGGAACGGCTCTGTTTACAAGAACCTCGTTTACAGTACAAGTTCAACATCACAGAAAGTGAAAAATGGATAAAGAACTTTTGGTATTTACTTACAAAGGAATATCACTCAGCAATGAAATCTATGTCATCAGGCCCTTAGCAGCACAATGAGTGGATTCAGGTATGATGATTCTAACTGAAATAAGTCACACAGAAAAAGAAACATCATAAGATATCAGTAATACATGGAATGTAAACTTGGCTACACAGGAACTGAATTCCAAAACAGAACAGGGTCTCAAATTTAGAAAACCAACTTATGCTTGCTTAAGGGGAAAGGTGAGTTGGGGTGCTGCATAAAACCAGAGATTGAAATGAGCACAGATAAAGTTCCTTAAGCCAAATATGGAATAGACAAGAGCTACTCCTTGCTCAACGAAATGGACTCAACACCGCATATTAAACGCCTAAGAATGTACCTGACTTGTAAGTATCTTAAAACCTATGGATTGCTATGTCTCCGAAAGAGAATCAAGCATGTGTACAGGGGCATAAACGCAGCAGTGATAGGATTGGAGAGGTTCGGTGAGCAAATGAAGACCCTTTGATGTCATATTGCATGGTACCCATTCCACGGGTTTCATTTACCCAGGTTTAAGGTATTCTTCCTTCAGCTAAAACATGCATGTGGAACCCAGAGTATGATCAACCATGTGATCGGGAGACGTGTTCAAATATGTCTCAGTTTTCGTACCCTGGTACTCGGGTGCAACATTCCAGACACTTTACTAACACTCTCCCGACTTGGAGAGTCAGTCCCTTTAACCTCCTGTTTAGCCCAGTTTGCAATTTCTGCGGAAGATGAACAGGAATAGCGAGAACCAATGAGAGACTAGCTGGAGGTGTCTTGACGGGCAAATTTAACTCTCATTTCCCACCAGGAAGAGGAATTAACCAAAGGCTCAGCGTGCCGTGCTGGAACAAGATTAGGGCCTGAAGCCATCCTGCGGTGTTGCGGCCAGCTCAAAAGAAAGCGAGTTGAAGAAAGGAGCTCAGGGGCACTGTAATTCACAAACCTGCAGAGTTATAAATGACAGCTATCGTCCAAAAATATACTGAAGTAAGGCTGCCAAGAGGACTTGAAAGCGGGGCAGAATTGCAGGAAACCGATTTCAGGAGGTAGACTGGAATTGCATTGAAAGCATAGGAAAAGAGGCAGAACGTCCACAATGATGCACTTGGCCAAAAAGGGCGTATGCGTTTTTTCCTGAATATATTCAGGAAAAAACGCATACGCCCTTTTTGGCCAACCAGGCAAGCTTGCAAAGGAAATCTGCACTACAATGAAGTCTCACTTCCCCCCGGTCAAAAGGGCCATCTGAAAAAAGTGTAAAATCCAGAAAGGCAGGACAGGCCATGGAGAACTGGGAGCCTTGTTATGCTGATGGGCGGGATGTAAATTGCCAACAGACACTCGGGAGAAGTGTATGGTGTTTCCTGAAACATCTAAAAAACAAAGCAACAGAGCCTAGGGCACTTCCACTTATGGTCCTATAGCTTAGGGAAATTAAAATCAAAAAGACACAGCCACCCCAAAGTTTGGGACGCCTCTGTTTACAAGAACCTCGTTTACAGTACAAGTTCAACATCGCAGAAAGTGAGAAATGGATAAAGAAGTTGTGGTATTTACTTACAAAGCAATATCACTCAGCAATGAAATCTATGTCATCAGGCCCTTAGCAGCACAATGAGTGGATTCAGGTATGATGATTCTAACTGAAATAAGTCACAGTGAAAAAGAAACATCATAAGATATCAGTAATACACGGAATGTAAACTTGGCTACACAGGAACTGAATTCCAAAACAGAACAGGGTCTCAAATTTAGAAAACCAACTTATGCTTGCTTAAGGGGAAAGGTGAGTTGGGGTGCTGCATAAAACCAGAGATTGAAATGAGCACAGATAAAATTCCTTAAGCCAAATATGGAATACACCAGAGCTACTCCTTGCTCAACGAAATGGACTCAACACCTCATATTAAACGCCTAAGAATGTACCTGACTAGTAAGTATCTTAAAACCTATGGATTGCTATGTCTCCAAAAGAGAATCAAGCGTGTGTACAGGGGCATAAACGCAGCAGTGATAGGATTGGAGAGGTTCGGTGAGCAAATGAAGACCCTTTGAAGTCATATTGCATGGTACCCATTCCACGGGTCTCAACTCTCCAGATTTAAGGTATTCTTTCTTCAGCTAAAACATGCATGTGGAACCCAGAGTATGATCAACCGTGTGAACGGGAGACGTGTTCAAATATGTCTCAGTTTTCCTCCCCTGGTACTCAGGTGCAACATTCCAGACGCTTTACTAACACTCTCCCGACTTGGAGAGTCAGCGCGTTTAACCTCCTGTTTGGCCCAGTTTGCAATTTCTGCGGAAGATGAACAGGAATAGCGAGAATCAATGAGAGACTAGCTGGAGGTGTCTGGACGGGCAAATTTAACTCTCATTTCCCACCAGGAAGAGGAAATAACCAAAGGCTCAGTGTGCCGTGCCGGAACCAGATTAGAGCCTGAAGCCATCCAGCGGTGTTGCGGCCAGCTCAAAAGAAAGCGAGTTGAAGAAAGGAGCTCAGGGGCACTGTAATTCACAAACCTGCAGAGTTATAAATGACAGCTATCGTCCAAAAATATACTGAAGTAAGGCTGCCAAGAGGACTTGAAAGCGGGGCAGAATTGCAGGAAACCGATTTCAGGAGGTAGACTGGAATTGCATTGAAAGCATAGGAAAAGAGGCAGAACGTCCACAATGATGCACTTGGCCAAAAAGTGCGTATGCGTTTTTTCCTGAATATATTCAGGAAAAAACGCATATGCCCTTTTTGGCCAACCAAGCAAGCTTGCAAAGGAAATCTGCACTACAATGAAGTCTCACTTCCCTCCGGTCAAGAGGGCCATCTGAAAAAAGTGTAAAATCCAGAAAGGCAGGACAGGCCATGGAGAACTGGGAGCCTTGTTATGCTGATGGGCGGGATGTAAATTGCCAACAGACACTCGGGAGAAGTGTATGGTGTTTCCTGAAACATCTAAAAAACAAAGCAACAGAGCCTAGGGCACTTCCACTTATGGTCCTATAGCTTAGGGAAATTAAAATCAAAAAGACACAGCCACCCCAAAGTTTGGGACGCCTCTGTTTACAAGAACCTCGTTTACAGTACAAGTTCAACATCGCAGAAAGTGAAAAATGGATAAAGAAGTTGTGGTATTTACTTACAAAGCAATATCACTCAGCAATGAAATCTATGTCATCAGGCCCTTAGCAGCACAATGAGTGGATTCAGGTATGATGATTCTAATTGAAATAAGTCACACAGAAAGAGAAACATCATAAGATATCAGTAATACACGGAATGTAAACTTGGCTACACAGGAACTGAATTACAGAACAGAACAGGGTCTCAAATTTAGAAAACCAACTTATGCTTGCTTAAGGGGAAAGGTGAGTTGGGGTGCTGCATAAAACCAGAGATTGAAATGAGCACAGATAAAGTTCCTTAAGCCAAATATGGAATAGACAAGAGCTACTCCTTGCTCAACGAAATGGACTCAACACCGCATATTAAACGCTTAAGAATGTACCTGACTAGTAAGTATCTTAAAACCTATGGATTGCTATGTCTCCGAAAGAGAATCAAGCATGTGTACAGGGGCATAAACGCAGCAGTGATAGGATTGGAGAGGTTCGGTGAGCAAATGAAGACCCTTTGATGTCATATTGCATGGTACCCATTCCACGGGTTTCAACTACCCAGGCTTAAGGTATTCTTCCTTCAGCTAAAACATGCATGTGGAACCCAGAGTATGATCAACCATGTGATCGGGAGACGTGTTCAAATATGTCTCAGTTTTCGTACCCTGGTACTCGGGTGCAACATTCCAGACGCTTTACTAACACTCTCCCGACTTGGAGAGTCAGTCCCTTTAACCTCCTGTTTAGCCCAGTTTGCAATTTCTGCGGAAGATGAACAGGAATAGCGAGAACCAATGAGAGACTAGCTGGAGGTGTCTGGACGGGCAAATTTAACTCTCATTTCCCACCAGGAAGAGGAATTAACCAAAGGCTCAGCGTGCCGTGCTGGAACAAGATTAGGGCCTGAAGCCATCCTGCCGTGTTGCGGCCAGCTCAAAAGAAAGCGAGTTGAAGAAAGGAGCTCAGGGGCAATGTAATTCACAAACCTGCAGAGTTATAAATGACAGCTATCGTCCAAAAATATACTGAAGTAAGGCTGCCAAGAGGACTTGAAAGCGGGGCAGAATTGCAGGAAACTGATTTCAGGAGGTAGACTGGAATTGCATTGAAAGCATAGGAAAAGAGGCAGAACGTCCACAATGATGCACTTGGCCAAAAAGGGCGTATGCGTTTTTTCCTGAATATATTCAGGAAAAAACACATACGCCCTTTTTGGCCAACCAACCAAGCTTGCAAAGGAAATCTGCACTACAATGAAGTCTCACTTCCCCCCGGTCAAAAGGGCCATCTGAAAAAAGTGTAAAATCCAGCAAGGCAGGACAGGCCATGGAGAACTGGGAGCCTTGTTATGCTGATGGGCGGGATGTAAATTGCCAACAGACACTCGGGAGAAGTGTATGGTGTTTCCTGAAACATCTAAAAAACAAAGCAACAGAGCCTAGGGCACTTCCACTTATGGTCCTATAGCTTAGGGAAATTAAAATCAAAAAGACACAGCCACCCCAAAGTTTGAGACGCCTCTGTTTACAAGAACCTCGTTTACAGTACAAGTTCAACATCGCAGAAATTGAAAAATGGATAAAGAAGTTGTGGTATTTACTTGCAAAGCAATATCACTCAGCAATGAAATCTATGTCATCAGGCCCTTAGCAGCACAATGAGTGGATTCAGGTATGATGATTCTAACTGAAATAAGTCACACAGAAAATGAAACATCATAAGGTATCAGTAATACACGGAATGTAAACTTGGCTACACAGGAACTGAATTACAGAACAGAACAGGGTCTCAAATTTAGAAAACCAACTTATGCTTGCTTAAGGGGAAAGGTGAGTTGGGGTGCTGCATAAAACCAGAGATTGAAATGAGCACAGATAAAGTTCCTTAAGCCAAATATGGAATAGACAAGAGCTACTCCTTGCTCAACGAAATGGACTCAACACCCCATATTAAACGCCTAAGAATGTACCTGACTAGTAAGTATCTTAAAACCTATGGATTGCTATGTCTCCAAAAGAGAATCAAGCGTGTGTACAGGGGCATAAACGCAGCAGTGATAGGATTGGAGAGGTTCGGTGAGCAAATGAAGACCCTTTGAAGTCAATTTGCATGGTACCCATTACACGGGTCTCAACTCTCCAGGTTTAAGGTATTCTTCCTTCAGCTAAAACATGCATGTGGAACCCAGAGTATGATCAACCGTGTGAACGGGAGACGTGTTCAAATATGTCTCAGGTTTCCTCCCCTGGTACTCGGGTGCAACATTCCAGATTCTTTACTAACACTCTCCCGACTTGGAGAGTCAGCGCCTTTAACCTCCTGTTTGGCCCAGTTTGCAATTTCTGCGGAAGATGAACAGGAATAGCGAGAACCAATGAGAGACTAGCTGGAGGTGTCTGGACGGGCAAATTTAACTCTCATTTCCCACCAGGAAGAGGAAATAACCAAAGGCTCAGTGTGCCATGCCGGAACCAGATTAGAGCCTGAAGCCATCCTGCGGTGTTGCGGCCAGCTCAAAAGAAAGCGAGTTGTAGAAAGGAGCTCAGGGGCACTGTAATTCACAAACCTGCAGAGTTATAAATGACAGCTATCGTCCAAAAATATACTGAAGTAAGGCTGCCAAGAGGACTTGAAAGCGGGGCAGAATTGCAGGAAACCGATTTCAGGAGGTAGACTGGAATTGCATTGAAAGCATAGGAAAAGAGGCAGAACGTCCACAATGATGCACTTGGCCAAAAAGGGCGTATGCGTTTTTTCCTGAATATATTCAGGAAAAAACGCATACGCCCTTTTTGGCCAACCAAGCAAGCTTGCAAAGGAAATCTGCACTACAATGAAGTCTCACTTCCCCCCGGTCAAAAGGGCTATCTGAAAAAAGTGTAAAATCCAGCAAGGCAGGACAGGCCATGGAGAACTGGGAGCCTTGTTATGCTGATGGGCGGGATGTAAATTGCCAACAGACACTCGGGAGAAGTGTATGGTGTTTCCTGAAACATCTAAAAAACAAAGCAACAGAGCCTAGGGCACTTCCACTTATGGTCCTATAGCTTAGGGAAATTAAAATCAAAAAGACACAGCCACCCCAAAGTTTGGAACGGCTCTGTTTACAAGAACCTCGTTTACAGTACAAGTTCAACATCACAGAAAGTGAAAAATGGATAAAGAACTTTTGGTATTTACTTACAAAGCAATATCACTCAGCAATGAAATCTATGTCATCAGGCCCTTAGCAGCACAATGAGTGGATTCAGGTATGATGATTCTAACTGAAATAAGTCACACAGAAAAAGAAACATCATAAGATATCAGTAATACATGGAATGTAAACTTGGCTACACAGGAACTGAATTCCAAAACAGAACAGGGTCTCAAATTTAGAAAACCAACTTATGCTTGCTTAAGGGGAAAGGTGAGTTGGGGTGCTGCATAAAACCAGAGATTGAAATGAGCACAGATAAAGTTCCTTAAGCCAAATATGGAATAGACAAGAGCTACTCCTTGCTCAACGAAATGGACTCAACACCGCATATTAAACGCCTAAGAATGTACCTGACTTGTAAGTATCTTAAAACCTATGGATTGCTATGTCTCCGAAAGAGAATCAAGCATGTGTACAGGGGCATAAACGCAGCAGTGATAGGATTGGAGAGGTTCGGTGAGCAAATGAAGACCCTTTGATGTCATATTGCATGGTACCCATTCCACGGTTTTCAACTACCCAGGTTTAAGGTATTCTTCCTTCAGCTAAAACATGCATGTGGAACCCAGAGTATGATCAACCATGTGATCGGGAGACGTGTTCAAATATGTCTCAGTTTTCGTACCCTGGTACTCGGGTGCAACATTCCAGACACTTTACTAACACTCTCCCGACTTGGAGAGTCAGTCCCTTTAACCTCCTGTTTAGCCCAGTTTGCAATTTCTGCGGAAGATGAACAGGAATAGCGAGAACCAATGAGAGACTAGCTGGAGGTGTCTTGACGGGCAAATTTAACTCTCATTTCCCACCAGGAAGAGGAATTAACCAAAGGCTCAGCGTGCCGTGCTGGAACAAGATTAGGGCCTGAAGCCATCCTGCGGTGTTGCGGCCAGCTCAAAAGAAAGCGAGTTGAAGAAAGGAGCTCAGGGGCACTGTAATTCACAAACCTGCAGAGTTATAAATGACAGCTATCGTCCAAAAATATACTGAAGTAAGGCTGCCAAGAGGACTTGAAAGCGGGGCAGAATTGCAGGAAACCGATTTCAGGAGGTAGACTGGAATTGCATTGAAAGCATAGGAAAAGAGGCAGAACGTCCACAATGATGCACTTGGCCAAAAAGGGCGTATGCGTTTTTTCCTGAATATATTCAGGAAAAAACGCATACGCCCTTTTTGGCCAACCAGGCAAGCTTGCAAAGGAAATCTGCACTACAATGAAGTCTCACTTCCCCCCGGTCAAAAGGGCCATCTGAAAAAAGTGTAAAATCCAGAAAGGCAGGACAGGCCATGGAGAACTGGGAGCCTTGTTATGCTGATGGGCGGGATGTAAATTGCCAACAGACACTCGGGAGAAGTGTATGGTGTTTCCTGAAACATCTAAAAAACAAAGCAACAGAGCCTAGGGCACTTCCACTTATGGTCCTATAGCTTAGGGAAATTAAAATCAAAAAGACACAGCCACCCCAAAGTTTGGGACGCCTCTGTTTACAAGAACCTCGTTTACAGTACAAGTTCAACATCGCAGAAAGTGAGAAATGGATAAAGAAGTTGTGGTATTTACTTACAAAGCAATATCACTCAGCAATGAAATCTATGTCATCAGGCCCTTAGCAGCACAATGAGTGGATTCAGGTATGATGATTCTAACTGAAATAAGTCACAGTGAAAAAGAAACATCATAAGATATCAGTAATACACGGAATGTAAACTTGGCTACACAGGAACTGAATTCCAAAACAGAACAGGGTCTCAAATTTAGAAAACCAACTTATGCTTGCTTAAGGGGAAAGGTGAGTTGGGGTGCTGCATAAAACCAGAGATTGAAATGAGCACAGATAAAATTCCTTAAGCCAAATATGGAATACACCAGAGCTACTCCTTGCTCAACGAAATGGACTCAACACCTCATATTAAACGCCTAAGAATGTACCTGACTAGTAAGTATCTTAAAACCTATGGATTGCTATGTCTCCAAAAGAGAATCAAGCGTGTGTACAGGGGCATAAACGCAGCAGTGATAGGATTGGAGAGGTTCGGTGAGCAAATGAAGACCCTTTGAAGTCATATTGCATGGTACCCATTCCACGGGTCTCAACTCTCCAGATTTAAGGTATTCTTTCTTCAGCTAAAACATGCATGTGGAACCCAGAGTATGATCAACCGTGTGAACGGGAGACGTGTTCAAATATGTCTCAGTTTTCCTCCCCTGGTACTCAGGTGCAACATTCCAGACGCTTTACTAACACTCTCCCGACTTGGAGAGTCAGCGCGTTTAACCTCCTGTTTGGCCCAGTTTGCAATTTCTGCGGAAGATGAACAGGAATAGCGAGAATCAATGAGAGACTAGCTGGAGGTGTCTGGACGGGCAAATTTAACTCTCATTTCCCACCAGGAAGAGGAAATAACCAAAGGCTCAGTGTGCCGTGCCGGAACCAGATTAGAGCCTGAAGCCATCCAGCGGTGTTGCGGCCAGCTCAAAAGAAAGCGAGTTGAAGAAAGGAGCTCAGGGGCACTGTAATTCACAAACCTGCAGAGTTATAAATGACAGCTATCGTCCAAAAATATACTGAAGTAAGGCTGCCAAGAGGACTTGAAAGCGGGGCAGAATTGCAGGAAACCGATTTCAGGAGGTAGACTGGAATTGCATTGAAAGCATAGGAAAAGAGGCAGAACGTCCACAATGATGCACTTGGCCAAAAAGTGCGTATGCGTTTTTTCCTGAATATATTCAGGAAAAAACGCATATGCCCTTTTTGGCCAACCAAGCAAGCTTGCAAAGGAAATCTGCACTACAATGAAGTCTCACTTCCCTCCGGTCAAGAGGGCCATCTGAAAAAAGTGTAAAATCCAGAAAGGCAGGACAGGCCATGGAGAACTGGGAGCCTTGTTATGCTGATGGGCGGGATGTAAATTGCCAACAGACACTCGGGAGAAGTGTATGGTGTTTCCTGAAACATCTAAAAAACAAAGCAACAGAGCCTAGGGCACTTCCACTTATGGTCCTATAGCTTAGGGAAATTAAAATCAAAAAGACACAGCCACCCCAAAGTTTGGGACGCCTCTGTTTACAAGAACCTCGTTTACAGTACAAGTTCAACATCGCAGAAAGTGAAAAATGGATAAAGAAGTTGTGGTATTTACTTACAAAGCAATATCACTCAGCAATGAAATCTATGTCATCAGGCCCTTAGCAGCACAATGAGTGGATTCAGGTATGATGATTCTAATTGAAATAAGTCACACAGAAAGAGAAACATCATAAGATATCAGTAATACACGGAATGTAAACTTGGCTACACAGGAACTGAATTACAGAACAGAACAGGGTCTCAAATTTAGAAAACCAACTTATGCTTGCTTAAGGGGAAAGGTGAGTTGGGGTGCTGCATAAAACCAGAGATTGAAATGAGCACAGATAAAGTTCCTTAAGCCAAATATGGAATAGACAAGAGCTACTCCTTGCTCAACGAAATGGACTCAACACCGCATATTAAACGCTTAAGAATGTACCTGACTAGTAAGTATCTTAAAACCTATGGATTGCTATGTCTCCGAAAGAGAATCAAGCATGTGTACAGGGGCATAAACGCAGCAGTGATAGGATTGGAGAGGTTCGGTGAGCAAATGAAGACCCTTTGATGTCATATTGCATGGTACCCATTCCACGGGTTTCAACTACCCAGGCTTAAGGTATTCTTCCTTCAGCTAAAACATGCATGTGGAACCCAGAGTATGATCAACCATGTGATCGGGAGACGTGTTCAAATATGTCTCAGTTTTCGTACCCTGGTACTCGGGTGCAACATTCCAGACGCTTTACTAACACTCTCCCGACTTGGAGAGTCAGTCCCTTTAACCTCCTGTTTAGCCCAGTTTGCAATTTCTGCGGAAGATGAACAGGAATAGCGAGAACCAATGAGAGACTAGCTGGAGGTGTCTGGACGGGCAAATTTAACTCTCATTTCCCACCAGGAAGAGGAATTAACCAAAGGCTCAGCGTGCCGTGCTGGAACAAGATTAGGGCCTGAAGCCATCCTGCCGTGTTGCGGCCAGCTCAAAAGAAAGCGAGTTGAAGAAAGGAGCTCAGGGGCAATGTAATTCACAAACCTGCAGAGTTATAAATGACAGCTATCGTCCAAAAATATACTGAAGTAAGGCTGCCAAGAGGACTTGAAAGCGGGGCAGAATTGCAGGAAACTGATTTCAGGAGGTAGACTGGAATTGCATTGAAAGCATAGGAAAAGAGGCAGAACGTCCACAATGATGCACTTGGCCAAAAAGGGCGTATGCGTTTTTTCCTGAATATATTCAGGAAAAAACACATACGCCCTTTTTGGCCAACCAACCAAGCTTGCAAAGGAAATCTGCACTACAATGAAGTCTCACTTCCCCCCGGTCAAAAGGGCCATCTGAAAAAAGTGTAAAATCCAGCAAGGCAGGACAGGCCATGGAGAACTGGGAGCCTTGTTATGCTGATGGGCGGGATGTAAATTGCCAACAGACACTCGGGAGAAGTGTATGGTGTTTCCTGAAACATCTAAAAAACAAAGCAACAGAGCCTAGGGCACTTCCACTTATGGTCCTATAGCTTAGGGAAATTAAAATCAAAAAGACACAGCCACCCCAAAGTTTGAGACGCCTCTGTTTACAAGAACCTCGTTTACAGTACAAGTTCAACATCGCAGAAATTGAAAAATGGATAAAGAAGTTGTGGTATTTACTTGCAAAGCAATATCACTCAGCAATGAAATCTATGTCATCAGGCCCTTAGCAGCACAATGAGTGGATTCAGGTATGATGATTCTAACTGAAATAAGTCACACAGAAAATGAAACATCATAAGGTATCAGTAATACACGGAATGTAAACTTGGCTACACAGGAACTGAATTACAGAACAGAACAGGGTCTCAAATTTAGAAAACCAACTTATGCTTGCTTAAGGGGAAAGGTGAGTTGGGGTGCTGCATAAAACCAGAGATTGAAATGAGCACAGATAAAGTTCCTTAAGCCAAATATGGAATAGACAAGAGCTACTCCTTGCTCAACGAAATGGACTCAACACCCCATATTAAACGCCTAAGAATGTACCTGACTAGTAAGTATCTTAAAACCTATGGATTGCTATGTCTCCAAAAGAGAATCAAGCGTGTGTACAGGGGCATAAACGCAGCAGTGATAGGATTGGAGAGGTTCGGTGAGCAAATGAAGACCCTTTGAAGTCAATTTGCATGGTACCCATTACACGGGTCTCAACTCTCCAGGTTTAAGGTATTCTTCCTTCAGCTAAAACATGCATGTGGAACCCAGAGTATGATCAACCATGTGAATGGGAGACGTGTTCAAATATGTCTCAGTTTTCCTCCCCTGGTACTCGGGTGCAACATTCCAGATTCTTTACTAACACTCTCCCGACTTGGAGAGTCAGCGCCTTTAACCTCCTGTTTGGCCCAGTTTGCAATTTCTGCGGAAGATGAACAGGAATAGGGAGAACCAATGAGAGACTAGCTGGAGTTGTCTGGACGGGCAAATTTAACTCTCATTTCCCACCAGGAAGAGGAAATAACCAAAGGCTCAGTGTGCCGTGCCGGAACCAGATTAGAGCCTGAAGCCATCCTGCGGTGTTGCGGCCAGCTCAGAAGAAAGCGAGTTGAAGAAAGGAGCTCAGGGGCACTGTAATTCACAAACCTGCAGAGTTATAAATGACAGCTATCGTCCAAAAATATACTGAAGTAAGGCTGCCAAGAGGACTTGAAAGCGGGGCAGAATTGCAGGAAACCGATTTCAGGAGGTAGACTGGAATTGCATTGAAAGCATAGGAAAAGAGGCAGAACGTCCACAATGATGCACTTGGCCAAAAAGGGCGTATGCGTTTTTTCCTGAATATATTCAGGAAAAAACGCATACGCCCTTTTTGGCCAACCAAGCAAGCTTGCAAAGGAAATCTGCACTACAATGAAGTCTCACTTCCCCCCGGTCAAAAGGGCCATCTGAAAAACGTGTAAAATCCAGCAAGGCAGGAAAGGCCATGGAGAACTGAGAGCCTTGTTATGCTGCTGGGCGGGATGTAAATTGCCAACAGACACTCGGGAGAAGTGTATGGTGTTTCCTGAAACATCTAAAAAACAAAGCAACAGAGCCTAGGGCACTTCCACTTATGGTCCTATAGCTTAGGGAAATTAAAATCAAAAAGACACAGCCACCCCAAAGTTTGGGACGCCTCTGTTTACAAGAACCTCGTTTACAGTACAAGTTCAACATCGCAGAAAGTGAAAAATGGATAAAGAACTTGTGGTATTTACTTGCAAAGCAATATCACTCAGCAATGAAATCTATGTCATCAGGCCCTTAGCAGCACAATGAGTGGATTCAGGTATGATGATTCTAACTGAAATAAGTCACACATAAAATGAAACATCATAAGGTATCAGTAATACACGGAATGTAAACTTGGCTACACAGGAACTGAATTACAGAACAGAACAGGGTCTCAAATTTAGAAAACCAACTTATGCTTGCTTAAGGGGAAAGGTGAGTTGGGGTGCTGCATAAAACCAGAGATTGAAATGAGCACAGATAAAGTTCCTTAAGCCAAATATGGAATAGACAAGAGCTACTCCTTGCTCAACGAAATGGACTCAACACCCTATATTAAACGCCTAAGAATGTACATGACTAGTAAGTATCTTAAAACCTATGGATTGCTATGTCTCCAAAAGAGAATCAAGCGTGTGTACAGGGGCATAAACGCAGCAGTGATAGGATTGGAGAGGTTCGGTGAGCAAATGAAGACCCTTTGAAGTCAATTTGCATGGTACCCATTACACGGGTCTCAACTCTCCAGGTTTAAGGTATTCTTCCTTCAGCTAAAACATGCATGTGGAACCCAGAGTATGATCAACCGTGTGAACGGGAGACGTGTTCAAATATGTCTCAGTTTTCCTCCCCAGGTACTCGGGTGCAACATTCCAGATTCTTTACTAACACTCTCCCGACTTGGAGAGTCAGCGCCTTTAACCTCCTGTTTGGCCCAGTTTGCAATTTCTGCGGAAGATGAACAGGAATAGGGAGAACCAATGAGAGACTAGCTGGAGTTGTCTGGACGGGCAAATTTAACTCTCATTTCCCACCAGGAAGAGGAAATAACCAAAGGCTAGGTGTGCCGTGCCGGAACCAGATTAGAGCCTGAAGCCATCCTGCGGTGTTGCGGCCAGCTCAAAAGAAAGCGAGTTGAAGAAAGGAGCTCAGGGGCACTGTAATTCACAAACCTGCAGAGTTATAAATGACAGCTATCGTCCAAAAATATACTGAAGTAAGGCTGCCAAGAGGACTTGAAAGCGGGGCAGAATTGCAGGAAACCGATTTCAGGAGGTAGACTGGAATTGCATTGAAAGCATAGGAAAAGAGGCAGAACGTCCACAATGATGCACTTGGCCAAAAAGGGCGTATGCGTTTTTTCCTGAATATATTCAGGAAAAAACGCATACGCCCTTTTTGGCCAACCAAGCAAGCTTGCAAAGGAAATCTGCACTACAATGAAGTCTCACTTCCCCCCGGTCAAAAGGGCCATCTGAAAAAAGTGTAAAATCCAGCAAGGCAGGACAGGCCATGGAGAACTGGGAGCCTTGTTATGCTGATGGGCGGGATGTAAATTGCCAACAGACACTCGGGAGAAGTGTATGGTGTTTCCTGAAACATCTAAAAAACAAAGCAACAGAGCCTAGGGCACTTCCACTTATGGTCCTATAGCTTAGGGAAATTAAAATCAAAAAGACACAGCAACCCCAAAGTTTGGAACGGCTCTGTTTACAAGAACCTCGTTTACAGTACAAGTTCAACATCGCAGAAAGTGAAAAATGGATAAAGTACTTTTGGTATTTACTTACAAAGCAATATCACTCAGCAATGAAATCTATGTCCTCAGGCCCTTAGCAGCACAATGAGTGGATTCAGGTATGATGATTCTAACTGAAATAAGTCACACAGAAAAAGAAACATCATAAGATATCAGTAATACACGGAATGTAAACTTGGCTACACAGGAACTGAATTCCAAAACAGAACAGGGTCTCAAATTTAGAAAACCAACTTATGCTTGCTTAAGGGGAAAGGTGAGTTGGGGTGCTGCATAAAACCAGAGATTGAAATGAGCACAGATAAAGTTCCTTAAGCCAAATATGGAATAGACAAGAGCTACTCCTTGCTCAACGAAATGGACTCAACACCGCATATTAAACGCCTAAGAATGTACCTGACTAGTAAGTATCTTAAAACCTATGGATTGCTATGTCTCCGAAAGAAAATCAAGCATGTGTACAGGGGCATAAACGCAGCAGTGATAGGATTGGAGAGGTTCAGTGAGCAAATGAAGACCCTTTGATGTCATATTGCATGGTACCCATTCCACGGGTTTCAACTACCCAGGTTTAAGGTATTCTTCCTTCAGCTAAAACATGCATGTGGAACCCAGAGTATGATCAACCATGTGATCGGGAGACGTGTTCAAATATGTCTCAGTTTTCGTACCCTGGTACTCGGGTGCAACATTCCAGACGCTTTACTAACACTCTCCCGACTTGGAGAGTCAGTCCCTTTAACCTCCTGTTTAGCCCAGTTTGCAATTTCTGCGGAAGATGAACAGGAATAGCGAGAACCAATGAGAGACTAGCTGGAGGTGTCTTGACGGGCAAATTTAACTCTCATTTCCCACCAGGAAGAGGAATTAACCAAAGGCTCAGCGTGCCGTGCTGGAACAAGATTAGGGCCTGAAGCCATCCTGCGGTGTTGCGGCCAGCTCAAAAGAAAGCGAGTTGAAGAAAGGAGCTCAGGGGCACTGTAATTCACAAACCTGCAGAGTTATAAATGACAGCTATCGTCCAAAAATATACTGAAGTAAGGCTGCCAAGAGGACTTGAAAGCGGGGCAGAATTGCAGGAAACCGATTTCAGGAGGTAGACTGGAATTGCATTGAAAGCATAGGAAAAGAGGCAGAACGTCCACAATGATGCACTTGGCCAAAAAGGGCGTATGCGTTTTTTCCTGAATATATTCAGGAAAAAACGCATACGCCCTTTTTGGCCAACCAAGCAAGCTTGCAAAGGAAATCTGCACTACAATGAAGTCTCACTTCCCCCCGGTCAAAAGGGCCATCTGAAAAAAGTGTAAAATCCAGCAAGGCAGGACAGGCCATGGAGAACTGGGAGCCTTGTTATGCTGATGGGCGGGATGTAAATTGCCAACAGACACTCGGGAGAAGTGTATGGTGTTTCCTGAAACATCTAAAAAACAAAGCAACAGAGCCTAGGGCACTTCCACTTATGGTCCTATAGCTTAGGGAAATTAAAATCAAAAAGACACAGCCACCCCAAAGTTTGGGACGCCTCTGGTTACAAGAACCTCGTTTACAGTACAAGTTCAACATCGCAGAAATTGAAAAATGGATAAAGAAGTTGTGGTATTTACTTGCAAAGGAATATCACTCAGCAATGAAATCTATGTCATCAGGCCCTTAGAAGCACAATGAGTGGATTCAGGTATGATGATTCTAACTGAAATAAGTCACACAGAAAATGAAACATCATAAGGTATCAGTAATACACGGAATGTAAACTTGGCTACACAGGAACTGAATTACAGAACAGAACAGGGTCTCAAATTTAGAAAACCAACTTATGCTTGCTTAAGGGGAAAGGTGAGTTGGGGTGCTGCATAAAACCAGAGATTGAAATGAGCACAGATAAATTTCCTTAAGCCAAATATGGAATAGACAAGAGCTACTCCTTGCTCAACGAAATGGACTCAACACCCCATATTAAACGCCTAAGAATGTACCTGACTAGTAAGTATCTTAAAACCTATGGATTGCTATGTCTCCAAAAGAGAATCAAGCGTGTGTACAGGGGCATAAACGCAGCAGTGATAGGATTGGAGAGGTTCGGTGAGCAAATGAAGACCCTTTGAAGTCAATTTGCATGGTACCCATTACACGGGTCTCAACTCTCCAGGTTTAAGGTATTCTTCCTTCAGGTAAAACATGCATGTGGAACCCAGAGTATGATCAACCGTGTGAACGGGAGACGTGTTCAAATATGTCTCAGTTTTCCTCCCCTGGTACTCGGGTGCAACATTCCAGATTCTTTACTAACACTCTCCCGACTTGGAGAGTCAGCGCCTTTAACCTCCTGTTTAGCCCAGTTTGCAATTTCTGCGGAAGATGAACAGGAATAGGGAGAACCAATGAGAGACTAGCTGGAGTTGTCTGGACGGGCAAATTTAACTCTCATTTCCCACCAGGAAGAGGAAATAACCAAAGGCTCAGTGTGCCGTGCCGGAACCAGATTAGAGCCTGAAGCCATCCTGCGGTGTTGCGGCCAGCTCAAAAGAAAGCGAGTTGAAGAAAGGAGCTCAGGGGCACTGTAATTCACAAACCTGCAGAGTTATAAATGACAGCTATCGTCCAAAAATATACTGAAGTAAGGCTGCCAAGAGGACTTGAAAGCAGGGCAGAATTGCAGGAAACCGATTTCAGGAGGTAGACTGGAATTGCATTGAAAGCATAGGAAAAGAGGCAGAACGTCCACAATGATGCACTTGGCCAAAAAGGGCGTATGCGTTTTTTCCTGAATATATTCAGGAAAAAACGCATACGCCCTTTTTGGCCAACCAAGCAAGCTTGCAAAGGAAATCTGCACTACAATGAAGTCTCACTTCCCCCCGGTCAAAAGGGCCATCTGAAAAAAGTGTAAAATCCAGCAAGGCAGGACAGGCCATGGAGAACTGGGAGCCTTGTTATGCTGATGGGCGGGATGTAAATTGCCAACAGACACTCGGGAGAAGTGTATGGTGTTTCCTGAAACATCTAAAAAACAAAGCAACAGAGCCTAGGGCACTTCCACTTATGGTCCTATAGCTTAGGGAAATTAAAATCAAAAAGACACAGCCACCCCAAAGTTTGGGACGCCTCTGGTTACAAGAACCTCGTTTACAGTACAAGTTCAACATCGCAGAAATTGAAAAATGGATAAAGAAGTTGTGGTATTTACTTGCAAAGCAATATCACTCAGCAATGAAATCTATGTCATCAGGCCCTTAGAAGCACAATGAGTGGATTCAGGTATGATGATTCTAACTGAAATAAGTCACACAGAAAATGAAACATCATAAGGTATCAGTAATACACGGAATGTAAACTTGGTTACACAGGAACTGAATTACAGAACAGAACAGGGTCTCAAATTTAGAAAACCAACTTATGCTTGCTTAAGGGGAAAGGTGAGTTGGGGTGCTGCATAAAACCAGAGATTGAAATGAGCACAGATAAATTTCCTTAAGCCAAATATGGAATAGACAAGAGCTACTCCTTGCTCAACGAAATGGACTCAACACCCCATATTAAACGCCTAAGAATGTACCTGACTAGTAAGTATCTTAAAACCTATGGATTGCTATGTCTCCAAAAGAGAATCAAGCGTGTGTACAGGGGCATAAACGCAGCAGTGATAGGATTGGAGAGGTTCGGTGAGCAAATGAAGACCCTTTGAAGTCAATTTGCATGGTACCCATTACACGGGTCTCAACTCTCCAGGTTTAAGGTATTCTTCCTTCAGCTAAAACATGCATGTGGAACCCAGAGTATGATCAACCGTGTGAACGGGAGACGTGTTCAAATATGTCTCAGTTTTCCTCCCCTGGTACTCGGGTGCAACATTCCAGATTCTTTACTAACACTCTCCCGACTTGGAGAGTCAGCGCCTTTAACCTCCTGTTTAGCCCAGTTTGCAATTTCTGCGGAAGATGAACAGGAATAGGGAGAACCAATGAGAGACTAGCTGGAGTTGTCTGGACGGGCAAATTTAACTCTCATTTCCCACCAGGAAGAGGAAATAACCAAAGGCTCAGTGTGCCGTGCTGGAACCAGATTAGAGCCTGAAGCCATCCTGCGGTGTTGCGGCCAGCTCAAAAGAAAGCGAGTTGAAGAAAGGAGCTCAGGGGCACTGTAATTCACAAACCTGCAGAGTTATAAATGACAGCTATCGTCCAAAAATATACTGAAGTAAGGCTGCCAAGAGGACTTGAAAGCGGGGCAGAATTGCAGGAAACCGATTTCAGGAGGTAGACTGGAATTGCATTGAAAGCATAGGAAAAGAGGCAGAACGTCCACAATGATGCACTTGGCCAAAAAGGGCGTATGCGTGTTTTCCTGAATATATTCAGGAAAAAACGCATACGCCCTTTTTGGCCAACCAAACAAGCTTGCAAAGGAAATCTGCACTACAATGAAGTCTCACTTCCCCCCGGTCAAAAGGGCCATCTGAAAAAAGTGTAAAATCCAGCAAGGCAGGACAGGCCATGGAGAACTGGGAGCCTTGTTATGCTGATGGGCGGGATGTAAATTGCCAACAGACACTCGGGAGAAGTGTATGGTGTTTCCTGAAACATCTAAAAAACAAAGCAACAGAGCCCAGGGCACTTCCACTTATGGTCCTATAGCTTAGGGAAATTAAAATCAAAAAGACACAGCCACCCCAAAGTTTGGGACGCCTCTGGTTACAAGAACCTCGTTTACAGTACAAGTTCAACATCGCAGAAATTGAAAAATGGATAAAGAAGTTGTGGTATTTACTTGCAAAGCAATATCACTCAGCAATGAAATCTATGTCATCAGGCCCTTAGAAGCACAATGAGTGGATTCAGGTATGATGATTCTAACTGAAATAAGTCACACAGAAAATGAAACATCATAAGGTATCAGTAATACACGGAATGTAAACTTGGCTACACAGGAACTGAATTACAGAACAGAACAGGGTCTCAAATTTAGAAAACCAACTTATGCTTGCTTAAGGGGAAAGGTGAGTTGGGGTGCTGCATAAAACCAGAGATTGAAATGAGCACAGATAAATTTCCTTAAGCCAAATATGGAATAGACAAGAGCTACTCCTTGCTCAACGAAATGGACTCAACACCCCATATTAAACGCCTAAGAATGTACCTGACTAGTAAGTATCTTAAAACCTATGGATTGCTATGTCTCCAAAAGAGAATCAAGCGTGTGTACAGGGGCATAAACGCAGCAGTGATAGGATTGGAGAGGTTCGGTGAGCAAATGAAGACCCTTTGAAGTCAATTTGCATGGTACCCATTACACGGGTCTCAATTCTCCAGGTTTAAGGTATTCTTCCTTCAGCTAAAACATGCATGTGGAACCCAGAGTATGATCAACCGTGTGAACGGGAGACGTGTTCAAATATGTCTCAGTTTTCCTCCCCTGGTACTCGGGTGCAACATTCCAGATTCTTTACTAACACTCTCCCGACTTGGAGAGTCAGCGCCTTTAACCTCCTGTTTAGCCCAGTTTGCAATTTCTGCGGAAGATGAACAGGAATAGGGAGAACCAATGAGAGACTAGCTGGAGTTGTCTGGACGGGCAAATTTAACTCTCATTTCCCACCAGGAAGAGGAAATAACCAAAGGCTCAGTGTGCCGTGCCGGAACCAGATTAGAGCCTGAAGCCATCCTGCGGTGTTGCGGCCAGCTCAAAAGAAAGCGAGTTGAAGAAAGGAGCTCAGGGACACTGTAATTCACAAACCTGCAGAGTTATAAATGACAGCTATCGTCCAAAAATATACTGAAGTAAGGCTGCCAAGAGGACTTGAAAGCGGGGCAGAATTGCAGGAAACCGATTTCAGGAGGTAGACTGGAATTGCATTGAAAGCATAGGAAAAGAGGCAGAACGTCCACAATGATGCACTTGGCCAAAAAGGGCGTATGCGTTTTTTCCTGAATATATTCAGGAAAAAACGCATACGCCCTTTTTGGCCAACCAAGCAAGCATGCAAAGGAAATCTGCACTACAATGAAGTCTCACTTCCCCCCGGTCAAAAGGGCCATCTGAAAAAAGTGTAAAATCCAGCAAGGCAGGACAGGCCATGGAGAACTGGGAGCCTTGTTATGCTGATGGGCGGGATGTAAATTGCCAACAGACACTCGGGAGAAGTGTATGGTGTTTCCTGAAACATCTAAAAAACAAAGCAACAGAGCCTAGGGCACTTCCACTTATGGTCCTATAGCTTAGGGAAATTAAAATCAAAAAGACACAGCCACCCCAAAGTTTGGAACGGCTCTGTTTACAAGAACCTCGTTTACAGTACAAGTTCAACATCGCAGAAAGTGAAAAATGGATAAAGAAGTTGTGGTATTTACTTACAAAGCAATATCACTCAGCAATGAAATCTATGTCATCAGGCCCTTAGCAACACAATGAGTGGATTCAGGTATGATGATTCTAACTGAAATAAGTCACGCAGAAAGAGAAACATCATAAGATATCAGTAATACACGGAATGTAAACTTGGCTACACAGGAACTGAATTACAGAACAGAACAGGGTCTCAAATTTAGAAAACCAACTTATGCTTGCTTAAGGGGAAAGGTGAGTTGGGGTGCTGCATAAAACCAGAGATTGAAATGAGCACAGATAAAGTTCCTTAAGCCAAATATGGAATAGACAAGAGCTACTCCTTGCTCAACGAAATGGACTCAACACCGCATATTAAACGCCTAAGAATGTACCTGACTAGTAAGTATCTTAAAACCTATGGATTGCTATGTCTCCGAAAGAGAATCAAGCGTGTGTACAGGGGCATAAACGCAGCAGTGATAGGATTGGAGAGGTTCGGTGAGCAAATGAAGACCCTTTGAAGTCAATTTGCATGGTACCCATTACACGGGTCTCAACTCTCCAGGTTTAAGGTATTCTTCCTTCAGCTAAAACATGCATGTGGAACCCAGAGTATGATCAACCGTGTGAACGGGAGACGTGTTCAAATATGTCTCAGTTTTCCTCCCCTGGTACTCGGGTGCAACATTCCAGATTCTTTACTAACACTCTCCCGACTTGGAGAGTCAGCGCCTTTAACCTCCTGTTTAGCCCAGTTTGCAATTTCTGCGGAAGATGAACAGGAATAGCGAGAACCAATGAGAGACTAGCTGGAGGTGTCTGGACGGGCAAATTTAACTCTCATTTCCCACCAGGAAGAGGAAATAACCAAAGGCTCAGTGTGCCGTGCCGGAACCAGATTAGAGCATGAAGCCATCCTGCGGTGTTGCGGCCAGCTCAAAAGAAAGCGAGTTGACGAAAGGAGCTCAGGGGCACTGTAATTCACAAACCTGCAGAGTTATAAATGACAGCTATCGTCCAAAAATATACTGAAGTAAGGCTGCCAAGAGGACTTGAAAGCGGGGCAGAATTGCAGGAAACCGATTTCAGGAGGTAGACTGGAATTGCATTGAAAGCATAGGAAAAGAGGCAGAACGTCCACAATGATGCACTTGGCCAAAAAGGGCGTATGCGTTTTTTCCTGAATATATTCAGGAAAAAACGCATACGCCCTTTTTGGCCAACCAAGCAAGCTTGCAAAGGAAATCTGCACTACAATGAAGTCTCACTTCCCCCCGGTCAAAAGGGCCATCTGAAAAAAGTGTAAAATCCAGCAAGGCAGGACAGGCCATGGAGAACTGGGAGCCTTGTTATGCTGATGGGCGGGATGTAAATTGCCAACAGACACTCGGGAGAAGTGTATGGTGTTTCCTGAAACATCTAAAAAACAAAGCAACAGAGCCTAGGGCACTTCCACTTATGGTCCTATAGCTTAGGGAAATTAAAATCAAAAAGACACAGCCACCCCAAAGTTTGGAACGGCTCTGTTTACAAGAACCTCGTTTACAGTACAAGTTCAACATCACAGAAAGTGAAAAATGGATAAAGAACTTTTGGTATTTACTTACAAAGCAATATCACTCAACAATGAAATCTATGTCATCAGGCCCTTAGCAGCACAATGAGTGGATTCAGGTATGATGATTCTAACTGAAATAAGTCACACAGAAAAAGAAACATCATAAGATATCAGTAATACACGGAATGTAAACTTGGCTACACAGGAACTGAATTCCAAAACAGAACAGGGTCTCAAATTTAGAAAACCAACTTATGCTTGCTTAAGGGGAAAGGTGAGTTGGGGTGCTGCATAAAACCAGAGATTGAAATGAGCACAGATAATGTTCCTTAAGCCAAATATGGAATAGACAAGAGCTACTCCTTGCTCAACGAAATGGACTCAACACCGCATATTAAACTCCTAAGAATGTACCTGACTTGTAAGTATCTTAAAACCTATGGATTGCTATGTCTCCGAAAGAGAATCAAGCATGTGTACAGGGGCATAAACGCAGCAGTGATAGGATTGGAGAGGTTCGGTGAGCAAATGAAGACCCTTTGATGTCATATTGCATGGTACCCATTCCACGGGTTTCAACTACCCAGGTTTAAGGTATTCTTCCTTCAGCTAAAACATGCATGTGGAACCCAGAGTATGATCAACCATGTGATCGGGAGACGTGTTCAAATATGTCTCAGTTTTCGTACCCTGGTACTCGGGTGCAACATTCCAGACGCTTTACTAACACTCTCCCGACTTGGAGAGTCAGTCCCTTTAACTTCCTGTTTAGCCCAGTTTGCAATTTCTGCGGAAGATGAACAGGAATAGCGAGAACCAATGAGAGACTAGCTGGAGGTGTCTTGACGGGCAAATTTAACTCTCATTTCCCACCAGGAAGAGGAATTAACCAAAGGCTCAGCGTGCCGTGCTGGAACAAGATTAGGGCCTGAAGCCATCCTGCGGTGTTGCGGCCAGCTCAAAAGAAAGCGAGTTGAAGAAAGGAGCTCAGGGGCACTGTAATTCACAAACCTGCAGAGTTATAAATGACAGCTATCGTCCAAAAATATACTGAAGTAAGGCTGCCAAGAGGACTTGAAAGCGGGGCAGAATTGCAGGAAACCGATTTCAGGAGGTAGACTGGAATTGCATTGAAAGCATAGGAAAAGAGGCAGAACGTCCACAATGATGCACTTGGCCAAAAAGGGCGTATGCGTTTTTTCCTGAATATATTCAGGAAAAAACGCATACGCCCTTTTTGGCCAACCAAACAAGCTTGCAAAGGAAATCTGCACTACAATGAAGTCTCACTTCCCCCCGGTCAAAAGGGCCATCTGAAAAAAGTGTAAAATCCAGAAAGGCAGGACAGGCCATGGAGAACTGGGAGCCTTGTTATGCTGATGGGCGGGATGTAAATTGCCAACAGACACTCGGGAGAAGTGTATGGTGTTTCCTGAAACATCTAAAAAACAAAGCAACAGAGCCTAGGGCACTTCCACTTATGGTCCTATAGCTTAGGGAAATTAAAATCAAAAAGACACAGCCACCCCAAAGTTTGGGACGCCTCTGTTTACAAGAACCTCGTTTACAGTACAAGTTCAACATCGCAGAAAGTGAGAAATGGATAAAGAAGTTGTGGTATTTACTTACAAAGCAATATCACTCAGCAATGAAATCTATGTCATCAGGCCCTTAGCAGCACAATGAGTGGATTCAGGTATGATGATTCTAACTGAAATAAGTCACAGTGAAAAAGAAACATCATAAGATATCAGTAATACACGGAATGTAAACTTGGCTACACAGGAACTGAATTCCAAAACAGAACAGGGTCTCAAATTTAGAAAACCAACTTATGCTTGCTTAAGGGGAAAGGTGAGTTGGGGTGCTGCATAAAACCAGAGATTGAAATGAGCACAGATAAACTTCCTTAAGCCAAATATGGAATAGACAAGAGCTACTCCTTGCTCAACGAAATGGACTCAACACCCCATATTAAACGCCTAAGAATGTACCTGACTAGTAACTATCTTAAAACCTATGGATTGCTGTGTCGCCAAAAGAGAATCAAGCCTGTGTACAGGGGCATAAACGCAGCAGTGATAGGATTGGAGAGGTTTGGTGAGCAAATGAAGACCCTTTGAAGTCATATTGCATGGTACCCATTCCACGGGTCTCAACTCTCCAGGTTGAAGGTATTCTTCCTTCAGCTAAAACATGCATGTGTAACCCAGAGTATGATCAACCGTGTGAACGGGAGACATGTTCAAATATGTCTCAGTTTTCGTACCCTGGTACTCGGGTGCAACATTCCAGACGCTTTACTAACATTCTCCCCACTTGGAGAGTCAGTCCCTTTAACCTCCTGTTTGGCCCAGTTTGCAATTTCTGCGGAAGATGAACAGGAATAGGGAGAACCAATGAGAGACTAGCTGGAGGTGTCTGGACGGGCAAATTTAACTCTCATTTCCCACCAGGAAGAGGAAATAACCAAAGGCTCAGCGTGCCGTGCCGGAACCAGATTAGGGCCTGAAGCCATCCTGCGGTGTTGCGGCCAGCTCAAAAGAAAGCGAGTTGAAGAAAGGAGCTCAGGGGCACTGTAATTCACAAACCTGCAGAGTTATAAATGACAGCTATCGTCCAAAAATATACTGAAGTAAGGCTGCCAAGAGGACTTGAAAGCGGGGCAGAATTGCAGGAAACCGATTTCAGGAGGTAGACTGGAATTGCATTGAAAGCATAGGAAAAGAGGCAGAACGTCCACAATGATGCACTTGGCCAAAAAGGGCGTATGCGTTTTTTCCTGAATATATTCAGGAAAAAACACATACGCCCTTTTTGGCCAACCAAGCAAGCTTGCAAAGGAAATCTGCACTACAATGAAGTCTCACTTCCCCCCGGTCAAAAGGGCCATCTGAAAAAAGTGTAAAATCCAGAAAGGCAGGACAGGCCATGGAGAACTGGGAGCCTTGTTATGCTGATGGGCGGAATGTAAATTGCCAACAGACACTGGGGAGAAGTGTATGGTGTTTCCTGAAACATCTAACAAACAAAGCAACAGAGCCTAGGGCACTTCCACTTATGGTCCTATAGCTTAGGGAAATTAAAATCAAAAAGACACAGCCACCCCAAAGTTTGGGACGCCTCTGTTTACAAGAACCTCATTTACGGTACAAGTTCAATATCACAGAAAGTGAAAAATGGATAAAGAACTTGTGGTACTTACGTACAATGCAGTATCACTCAGCAATGAAATCTATGTCATCAGGCCCGTAGCAGCATAATGAGTGGATTCAGGTACGATGATTCTAACTGAAATAAGTCACACAGAAAAAGAAACATCATAAGATATCAGTAATACACGGAATGTAAAGTTGGCTACACAGGAACTGAATTACAGAACAGAACAGGGTCTCAAATTTAGAAAACCAACTTATGCTTGCTTAAGGGTAAAGGTGAGTTGGGGTGCTGCATAAAACCAGAGATTGAAAGGAGCACAGATAAAGTTCCTTAAGCCAAATATGGAATAGACAAGAGCTACTCCTTGCTCAACGAAATGGACTCAACACCCCATATTAAACGCCTAAGAATATACCTGACTAATAAGTATCTTAAAACCTATGGATTGCTATGTCTCCGAAAGAGAATCAAGCATGTGTACAGGGGCATAAACGCAGCAGTGATAGGATTGGAGAGGTTCGGTGAGCAAATGAAGACCCTTTGAAGTCATATTGCATGGTACCCATTCCACGGGTCTCAACTCTCCAGGTTTAAGGTATTCTTCCTTCAGCTAAAACATGCATGTGGAACCTAGAGTATGATCAAACATGTGATCGGGAGATGTGTTCAAATATGTCTCAGTTTTGGTACCCTGGTACTCGGGTGCAACATTCCAGATGCTTTACTAACACTCTCCTGACTTGGAGAGTCAGTCCCTTTAACCTCTTGTTTGGCCCAGTTTGCAATTTCTGCGGAAGATGAACAGGAATAGCGAAAACCAATGAGAGACTAGCTGGAGGTGTCTGGACGGGCAAATTTAACTCTCATTTCCCACTAGGAAGAGGAATTAACCAAAGGCTCAGCGTGCTGTGCCGGAACCAGATTAGGGCCTGAAGCCATCCTGCGGTGTTGCGGCCAGGTCACAAGAAAGCGGGTTGAAGAAAGGAGCTCAGGGGCACTGTAATTCACAAACCTGCAGAGTTATAAATGACAGCTATCGTCCAAAAATATACTGAAGGAAGGCTGCCAAGAGGACTTGAAAGCGGGGCAGAATTGCAGGAAACCGATTTCAGGAGGTAGACTGGAATTGCATTGAAAGCATAGGAAAAGAGGCAGAACGTCCACAATGATGCACTTGGTCATAAAGGGCGTATGCGTTTTTTCCTGAATATATTCAGGAAAAAACGCATACGCCCTTTTTGGCCAACCAAGCAAACTTGCAAAGGAAATCTGCACTACAATGAAGTCTCAGTTCCCCCCGGTCAAAAGGGCCATCTGAAAAAAGTGTAAAATCCAGAAAGGCAGGACAGGCCATGGAGAACTGGGAGCCTTGTTATGCTGATGGGCGGGATGTAAATTGCCAACAGAAACTCGGGAAAGTGTATGGTGTTTCCTGAAACATCTAAAAAACAAAGCAACAGAGCCTAGGGCACTTCCACTTATGGTCCTATAGCTTAGGGAAATTAAAATCAAAAAGACACAGCCACCCCAAAGTTTGGGACGCCTCTGTTTACAAGAACCTCGTTTACAGTACAAGTTCAACATCGCAGAAATTGAAAAATGGATAAAGAAGTTGTGGTATTTACTTACAAAGCAATATCACTCAGCACTGAAATCTATGTCATCAGGCCCTTAGCAGCACAATGAGTGGATTCAGATATGATGATTCTAACTGAAATAAGTCACACAGAAAAAGAAACATCATAAGATATCAGTAATACACGGAATGTAAACTTGGCTACACAGGAACTGAATTACAGAACAGAACAGTGTCTCAAATTTAGAAAACCAACTTATGCTTGCTTAAGGGGAAAGGTGAGTTGGGGTGCTGCATAAAACCAGAGATTGAAATGAGCACAGATAAAGTTCCTTAAGCCAAATATGGAATAGACAAGAGCTACTCCTTGCTCAACGAAATGGACTCAACACCCCAAATTAAACGCCTAAGAATGTACCTGACTAGTAAGTATCTTAAAACCTATGGATTGCTATGTCTCCATAAGAGAATCACGTGTGTGTACAGGGGCATAAACGCAGCAGTGATAGGATTGGAGAGGTTCGGTGAGCAAATGAAGACCCTTTGAAGTCATATTGCATGGTACCCATTCCACGGGTCTCAACTCTCCAGGTATAAGGTATTCTTCCTTCAGCTAAAACATGCATGTGGAACCCAGAGTATGATCAACCATGTGATCGAGAGACGTGTTCAAATACGTCTCAGTTTTCCTCCCCGGTACTCGGGTGCAACATTCCAGACGCTTTACTAACACTCTCCCCACTTGGAGAGTCAGCGCCTTTAACCTCCTCTTTGGCCCAGTTTGCAATTTCTGCGGAAGATGAACAGGAATAGGGAGAACCAATGAGAGACTAGCTGGAGGTGTCTGGACGGGCAAATTTAACTCTCATTTCCCACCAGGAAGAGGAAATAACCAAAGGCTCAGCGTGCCGTGCCGGAACCAGATTAGGGCCTGAAGCCATCCTGCGGTGTTGCGGCCAGCTCAAAAGAAAGCGAGTTGAAGAAAGGAGCTCAGGGGCACTGTAATTCACAAACCTGCAGAGTTATAAATGACAGCTATCGTCCAAAAATATACCGAAGTAAGGCTGCCAAGAGGACTTGAAAGCGGGGCAGAATTGCAGGAAACCGATTTCAGGAGGTAGACTGGAATTGCATTGAAAGCATAGGAAAAGAGGCAGAACGTCCACAATGATGCACTTGGCCAAAAAGGGCGTATGCGTTTTTTCCTGAATATATTCAGGAAAAAACGCATACGCCCTTTTTGGCCAACCAAGCAAACTTGCAAAGGAAATCTGCACTACAATGAAGTCTCACTTCCCCCCGGTCAAAAGGGCCATCTGAAAAAAGTGTAAAATCCAGAAAGGCAGGACAGGCCATGGAGAACTGGGAGCCTTGTTATGCTGATGGGCGGGATGTAAATTGCCAACAGACACTCGGGAGAAGTGTATGGTGTTTCCTGAAACATCTAAAAAACAAAGCAACAGAGCCTAGGGCACTTCCACTTATGGTCCTATAGCTTAGAGAAATTAAAATCAAAAAGACACAGCCACCCCAAAGTTTGGGACGCCTCTGTTTACAAGAACCTCGTTTACCGTACAAGTTCAATATCACAGAAAGTGAAAAATGGATAAAGAACTTGTGGTACTTACGTACAATGCAGTATCACTCAGCAATGAAATCTATGTCATCAGGCCCTTAGCAGCACAATGAGTGGATTCAGGTATGATGATTCTAACTGAAATAAGTCACACAGAAAAAGAAACATCATAAGATATCAGTAATACACGGAATGTAAACTTGGCTACACAGGAACTGAATTCCAAAACAGAACAGGGTCTCAAATTTAGAAAACCAACTTATGCTTGCTTAAGGGGAAAGGTGAGTTGGGGTGCTGCATAAAACCAGAGATTGAAATGAGCACAGATAAAGTTCCTTAAGCCAAATATGGAATAGACAAGAGCTACTCCTTGCTCAACGAAATGGACACAACACCGCATATTAAACGCCTAAGAATGTACCTGACTAGTAAGTATCTTAAAACCTATGGATTGCTATGTCTCCGAAAGAGAGCCAAGCATGTGTACAGGGGCATAAATGCAGCAGTGATAGGATTGGAGAGGTTCGGTGAGCAAATGAAGACCCTTTGAAGTCATATTGAATGGTACCCATTCCACGGGTTTCAACTACCCAGGTTTAAGGTATTCTTCCTTTAGCTAAAACATGCATGTGGAACGTAGAGTATGATCAACCATGTGATCGGGATACGTGTTCAAATATGTCTCAGTTTTCGTACCCTGGTACTCGGGTGCAACATTCCAGACGCTTTACTAACACTCTCCCAACTTGGAGAGTCAGTCCCTTTAACCTCCTCTTTGGCCCAGTTTGCAATTTCTGCGGAAGATGAACAGGAATAGGGAGAACCAATGAGAGACTAGCTGGAGGTGTCTGGACGGGCAAATTTAACTCTCATTTCCCACCAGGAAGAGGAAATAACCAAAGGCTCAGCGTGCCGTGCCGGAACCAGATTAGGGCCTGAAGCCATCCTGCGGTGTTGCGGCCAGCTCAAAAGAAAGCGAGTTGAAGAAAGGAGCTCAGGGGCACTGTAATTCACAAACCTGCAGAGTTATAAATGACAGCTATCGTCCAAAAATATACCGAAGTAAGGCTGCCAAGAGGACTTGAAAGCGGGGCAGAATTGCAGGAAACCGATTTCAGGAGGTAGACTGGAATTGCATTGAAAGCATAGGAAAAGAGGCAGAACGTCCACAATGATGCACTTGGCCAAAAAGGGCGTATGCGTTTTTTCCTGAATATATTCAGGAAAAAACGCATACGCCCTTTTTGGCCAACCAAGCAAACTTGCAAAGGAAATCTGCACTACAATGAAGTCTCACTTCCCCCCGGTCAAAAGGGCCATCTGAAAAAAGTGTAAAATCCAGAAAGGCAGGACAGGCCATGGAGAACTGGGAGCCTTGTTATGCTGATGGGCGGGATGTAAATTGCCAACAGACACTCGGGAGAAGTGTATGGTGTTTCCTGAAACATCTAAAAAACAAAGCAACAGAGCCTAGGGCACTTCCACTTATGGTCCTATAGCTTAGAGAAATTAAAATCAAAAAGACACAGCCACCCCAAAGTTTGGGACGCCTCTGTTTACAAGAACCTCGTTTACCGTACAAGTTCAATATCACAGAAAGTGAAAAATGGATAAAGAACTTGTGGTACTTACGTACAATGCAGTATCACTCAGCAATGAAATCTATGTCATCAGGCCCTTAGCAGCACAATGAGTGGATTCAGGTATCATGATTCTAACTGAAATAAGTCACACAGAAAAAGAAACATCATAAGATATCAGTAATACACGGAATGTAAACTTGGCTACACAGGAACTGAATTCCAAAACAGAACAGGGTCTCAAATTTAGAAAACAAACTTATGCTTGCTTAAGGGGAAAGGTGAGTTGGGGTGCTGCATAAAACCAGAGATTGAAATGAGCACAGATAAAGTTCCTTAAGCCAAATATGGAATAGACAAGAGCTACTCCTTGCTCAACGAAATGGACACAACACCGCATATTAAACGCCTAAGAATGTACCTGACTAGTAAGTATCTTAAAACCTATGGATTGCTATGTCTCCGAAAGAGAGCCAAGCATGTGTACAGGGGCATAAATGCAGCAGTGATAGGATTGGAGAGGTTCGGTGAGCAAATGAAGACCCTTTGAAGTCATATTGCATGGTACCCATTCCACGGGTTTCAACTACCCAGGTTTAAGGTATTCTTCCTTCAGCTAAAACATGCATGTGGAACGTAGAGTATGATCAACCATGTGATCGGGATACGTGTTCAAATATGTCTCAGTTTTCGTACCCTGGTACTCGGGTGCAACATTCCAGACGCTTTACTAACACTCTCCCAACTTGGAGAGTCAGTCCCTTTAACCTCCTGTTTGGCCCAGTTTGCAATTTCTGCGGAAGATGAACAGGAATAGGGAGAACCAATGAGAGACTAGCTGGAGGTGTCTGGACGGGCAAATTTAACTCTCATTTCCCACCAGGAAGAGGAATTAACCAAAGGCTCAGCGTGCCGTTCCCGAAACAGATTAGGGCCTGAAGCCATCTTGCGGTGTTGCGGCCAGCTCAAAAGAAAGCGAGTTGAAGAAAGGAGCTCAGGGGCACTGTAATTCACAAACCTGCAGAGTTATAAATGACAGCTATCGTCCAAAAATATACTGAAGTAAGGCTGCCAAGAGGACTTGAAAGCGGGGCAGAATTGCAGGAAACCGATTTCAGGAGGTAGACTGGAATTGCATTGAAAGCATAGGAAAAGAGGCAGAACGTCCACAATGATGCACTTGGCCAAAAAGGGCGTATGCGTTTTTTCCTGAATATATTCAGGAAAAAACGCATACGCCCTTTTTGGCCAATCAAGCAAGCTTGCAAAGGAAATCTGCACTACAATGAAGTCTCACTTCCCCCCGGTCAAAAGGGACATCTGAAAAAAGTGTAAAATCCAGAAAGGCAGGACAGGCCATGGAGAACTGGGAGCCTTGTTATGCTGATGGGCGGGATGTAAATTGCCAACAGACACTCGGGAGAAGTGTATGGTGTTTCCTGAAACATCTAAAAAACAAAGCAACAGAGCCTAGGGCACTTCCACTTATGGTCCTATAGCTTAGGGAAATTAAAATCAAAAAGACACAGCCACCCCAAAGTTTGGGACGCCTCTGTTTACAAGAACCTCGTTTACAGTACAAGTTCAACATCGCAG
Source organism: Grampus griseus (assembly GCF_964374135.1). NCBI lineage: Eukaryota > Metazoa > Chordata > Mammalia > Artiodactyla > Delphinidae > Grampus > Grampus griseus. The sequence continues at coordinate 166,556 of NW_028133091.1, read as the reverse complement.
AAAGTGAAAAATGGATAAAGAAGTTGTGGTATTTACTTACAAAGCAATATCACTCAGCAATGAAATCTATGTCATCAGGCCCTTAGCAGCACAATGAGTGGATTCAGGTATGATGATTCTAACTGAAATAAGTCACACAGAAAAAGAAACATCATAAGATATCAGTAATACACGGAATGTAAACTTGGCTACACAGGAACTGAATTACAGAACAGAACAGGGTCTCAAATTTAGAAAACCAACTTATGCTTGCTTAAGGGTAAAGGTGAGTTGGGGTGCTGCATAAAACCAGAGATTGAAATGAGCACAGATAAAGTTCCTTAAGCCAAATAAGGAATAGACAAGAGCTACTCCTTGCTCAACGAAATGGACTCAACACCCCATATTCAACGCCTAAGAATGTACCTGACTAGTAAGTATCTTAAAACCTATGGATTGCTATGTCTCCGAAAGAGAATCAAGCATGTGTACAGGGGCATAAACGCAGCAGTGATAGGATTGGAGAGGTTCGGTGGGCAAATGAAGACCCTTTGAAGTCATATTGCATGGTACCCATTCTACGGGTCTCAACTCTCCAGGTTTAAGGTATTCTTCCTTCAGCTAAAACATGCATGTGGAACCTAGAGTATGATCAACCATGTGATCGGGAGACGTGTTCAAATATGTCTCAGTTTTGGTACCCTGGTACTCGGGTGCAACATTCCAGATGCTTTACTAACACTCTCCCGACTTGGAGAGACAGTCCCTTTAAACTCCTGTTTGGCCCAGTTTGCAATTTCTGCGGAAGATGAACAGGAATAGCGAGAACCAATGAGAGACTAGCTGGAGGTGTCTGGACGGGCAAATTTAACTCTCATTTCCCACCAGGAAGAGGAATTAACCAAAGGCTCAGCGTGCCGTGCTGGAACCAGATTAGGGCCTGAAGCCATCCTGCGGTGTTGCGGCCAGGTCATAAGAAAGCGAGTTGAAGAAAGGAGCTCAGGGGCACTGTAATTCACAAACCTGCAGAGTTATAAATGACAGCTATCGTCCAAAAATATACTGAAGGAAGGTTGCCAAGAGGACTTGAAAGCGGGGCAGAATTGCAGGAAACCGATTTCAGGAGGTAGACTGGAATTGCATTGAAAGCATAGGAAAAGAGGCAGAACGTCCACAATGATGCACTTGGCCATAAAGGGCGTATGCGTTTTTTCCTGAATATATTCAGGAAAAAACGCATACGCCATTTTTGGCCAACCAAGCAAACTTGCAAAGGAAATCTGCACTACAATGAAGTCTCACTTCCCCCCGGTCAAAAGGGCCATCTGAAAAAAGTGTAAAATCCAGAAAGGCAGGACAGGCCATGGAGAACTGGGAGCCTTGTTATGCTCATGGGCGGGATGTAAATTGCCAACAGACACTCGGGAGAAGTGTATGGTGTTTCCTGAAGCAACTAAGAAACAAAGCAACAGAGCCTAGGGCACTTCCACTTATGGTCCTATAGCTTAGGGAAATTAAAATCAAAAAGACACAGCCACCCCAAAGTTTGGGACGCCTCTGTTTACAAGAACCTCATTTACCGTACAAGTTCAATATCACAGAAAGTGAAAAATGGATAAAGAACTTGTGGTACTTACGTACAATGCAGTATCACTCAGCAATGAAATCTATTTCATCAGGCCCGTAGCAGCATAATGAGTGGATTCAGGTACGATGATTCTAACTGAAATAAGTCACACAGAAAAAGAAACATCATAAGATATCACTAATACACGGAATGTAAACTTGGCTACACAGGAACTGAATTCCAAAACAGAACAGGGTCTCAAATTTAGAAAACCAACCTATGCTTGCTTAAGGGGAAAGGTGAGCTGGGGTGCTGCATAAAACCAGAGATTGAAATGAGCACAGATAAAGTTCCTTAAGCCAAATAGGGAATAGACAAGAGCTACTCCTTGCTCAACGAAATGGACTCAACACCCCAAATTAAACGCCTAAGAATGTACCTAACTAGTAAGTATCTTAAAACCTATGGATTGCTATGTCTCCATAAGAGAATCAAGCGTGTGTACAGGGGCATAAATGCAGCAGTGAGAGGATTGGAGAGGTTCGGTGAGCAAATGAAGACCCTTTGAAGTCATATTGCATGGTACCCATTCCACGGGTTTCAACTACCCAGGTTTAAGGTATTCTTCCTTCAGCTAAAACATGCATGTGGAACGTAGAGTATGATCAACCATGTGATCGGGATACGTGTTAAAATATGTCTCAGTTTTCGTACCCTGGTACTCGGGTGCAACATTCCAGACGCTTTACTAACACTCTCCCAACTTGGAGAGTCAGTCCCTTTAACCTCCTCTTTGGCCCAGTTTGCAATTTCTGCGGAAGATGAACAGGAATAGGGAGAACCAATGAGAGACTAGCTGGAGGTGTCTGGACGGGCAAATTTAACTCTCATTTCCCACCAGGAAGAGGAAATAACCAAAGGCTCAGCGTGCCGTGCCGGAACCAGATTAGGGCCTGAAGCCATCCTGCGGTGTTGCGGCCAGCTCAAAAGAAAGCGAGTTGAAGAAAGGAGCTCAGGGGCACTGTAATTCACAAACCTGCAGAGTTATAAATGACAGCTATCGTCCAAAAATATACCGAAGTAAGGCTGCCAAGAGGACTTGAAAGCGGGGCAGAATTGCAGGAAACCGATTTCAGGAGGTAGACTGGAATTGCATTGAAAGCATAGGAAAAGAGGCAGAACGTCCACAATGATGCACTTGGCCAAAAAGGGCGTATGCGTTTTTTCCTGAATATATTCAGGAAAAAACGCATACGCCCTTTTTGGCCAACCAAGCAAACTTGCAAAGGAAATCTGCACTACAATGAAGTCTCACTTCCCCCCGGTCAAAAGGGCCATCTGAAAAAAGTGTAAAATCCAGAAAGGCAGGACAGGCCATGGAGAACTGGGAGCCTTGTTATGCTGATGGGCGGGATGTAAATTGCCAACAGACACTCGGGAGAAGTGTATGGTGTTTCCTGAAACATCTAAAAAACAAAGCAACAGAGCCTAGGGCACTTCCACTTATGGTCCTATAGCTTAGAGAAATTAAAATCAAAAAGACACAGCCACCCCAAAGTTTGGGACGCCTCTGTTTACAAGAACCTCGTTTACCGTACAAGTTCAATATCACAGAAAGTGAAAAATGGATAAAGAACTTGTGGTACTTACGTACAATGCAGTATCACTCAGCAATGAAATCTATGTCATCAGGCCCTTAGCAGCACAATGAGTGGATTCAGGTATGATGATTCTAACTGAAATAAGTCACACAGAAAAAGAAACATCATAAGATATCAGTAATACACGGAATGTAAACTTGGCTACACAGGAACTGAATTCCAAAACAGAACAGGGTCTCAAATTTAGAAAACAAACTTATGCTTGCTTAAGGGGAAAGGTGAGTTGGGGTGCTGCATAAAACCAGAGATTGAAATGAGCACAGATAAAGTTCCTTAAGCCAAATATGGAATAGACAAGAGCTACTCCTTGCTCAACGAAATGGACACAACACCGCATATTAAACGCCTAAGAATGTACCTGACTAGTAAGTATCTTAAAACCTATGGATTGCTATGTCTCCGAAAGAGAGCCAAGCATGTGTACAGGGGCATAAATGCAGCAGTGATAGGATTGGAGAGGTTCGGTGAGCAAATGAAGACCCTTTGAAGTCATATTGCATGGTACCCATTCCACGGGTTTCAACTACCCAGGTTTAAGGTATTCTTCCTTTAGCTAAAACATGCATGTGGAACGTAGAGTATGATCAACCATGTGATCGGGATACGTGTTCAAATATGTCTCAGTTTTCGTACCCTGGTACTCGGGTGCAACATTCCAGACGCTTTACTAACACTCTCCCAACTTGGAGAGTCAGTCCCTTTAACCTCCTCTTTGGCCCAGTTTGCAATTTCTGCGGAAGATGAACAGGAATAGGGAGAACCAATGAGAGACTAGCTGGAGGTGTCTGGACGGGCAAATTTAACTCTCATTTCCCACCAGGAAGAGGAAATAACCAAAGGCTCAGCGTGCCGTGCCGGAACCAGATTAGGGCCTGAAGCCATCCTGCGGTGTTGCGGCCAGCTCAAAAGAAAGCGAGTTGAAGAAAGGAGCTCAGGGGCACTGTAATTCACAAACCTGCAGAGTTATAAATGACAGCTATCGTCCAAAAATATACCGAAGTAAGGCTGCCAAGAGGACTTGAAAGCGGGGCAGAATTGCAGGAAACCGATTTCAGGAGGTAGACTGGAATTGCATTGAAAGCATAGGAAAAGAGGCAGAACGTCCACAATGATGCACTTGGCCAAAAAGGGCGTATGCGTTTTTTCCTGAATATATTCAGGAAAAAACGCATACGCCCTTTTTGGCCAACCAAGCAAACTTGCAAAGGAAATCTGCACTACAATGAAGTCTCACTTCCCCCCGGTCAAAAGGGCCATCTGAAAAAAGTGTAAAATCCAGAAAGGCAGGACAGGCCATGGAGAACTGGGAGCCTTGTTATGCTGATGGGCGGGATGTAAATTGCCAACAGACACTCGGGAGAAGTGTATGGTGTTTCCTGAAACATCTAAAAAACAAAGCAACAGAGCCTAGGGCACTTCCACTTATGGTCCTATAGCTTAGAGAAATTAAAATGAAAAAGACACAGCCACCCCAAAGTTTGGGACGCCTCTGTTTACAAGAACCTCGTTTACCGTACAAGTTCAATATCACAGAAAGTGAAAAATGGATAAAGAACTTGTGGTACTTACGTACAATGCAGTATCACTCAGCAATGAAATCTATGTCATCAGGCCCTTAGCAGCACAATGAGTGGATTCAGGTATCATGATTCTAACTGAAATAAGTCACACAGAAAAAGAAACATCATAAGATATCAGTAATACACGGAATGTAAACTTGGCTACACAGGAACTGAATTCCAAAACAGAACAGGGTCTCAAATTTAGAAAACAAACTTATGCTTGCTTAAGGGGAAAGGTGAGTTGGGGTGCTGCATAAAACCAGAGATTGAAATGAGCACAGATAAAGTTCCTTAAGCCAAATATGGAATAGACAAGAGCTACTCCTTGCTCAACGAAATGGACACAACACCGCATATTAAACGCCTAAGAATGTACCTGACTAGTAAGTATCTTAAAACCTATGGATTGCTATGTCTCCGAAAGAGAGCCAAGCATGTGTACAGGGGCATAAATGCAGCAGTGATAGGATTGGAGAGGTTCGGTGAGCAAATGAAGACCCTTTGAAGTCATATTGCATGGTACCCATTCCACGGGTTTCAACTACCCAGGTTTAAGGTATTCTTCCTTCAGCTAAAACATGCATGTGGAACGTAGAGTATGATCAACCATGTGATCGGGATACGTGTTCAAATATGTCTCAGTTTTCGTACCCTGGTACTCGGGTGCAACATTCCAGACGCTTTACTAACACTCTCCCAACTTGGAGAGTCAGTCCCTTTAACCTCCTGTTTGGCCCAGTTTGCAATTTCTGCGGAAGATGAACAGGAATAGGGAGAACCAATGAGAGACTAGCTGGAGGTGTCTGGACGGGCAAATTTAACTCTCATTTCCCACCAGGAAGAGGAATTAACCAAAGGCTCAGCGTGCCGTTCCCGAAACAGATTAGGGCCTGAAGCCATCTTGCGGTGTTGCGGCCAGCTCAAAAGAAAGCGAGTTGAAGAAAGGAGCTCAGGGGCACTGTAATTCACAAACCTGCAGAGTTATAAATGACAGCTATCGTCCAAAAATATACTGAAGTAAGGCTGCCAAGAGGACTTGAAAGCGGGGCAGAATTGCAGGAAACCGATTTCAGGAGGTAGACTGGAATTGCATTGAAAGCATAGGAAAAGAGGCAGAACGTCCACAATGATGCACTTGGCCAAAAAGGGCGTATGCGTTTTTTCCTGAATATATTCAGGAAAAAACGCATACGCCCTTTTTGGCCAATCAAGCAAGCTTGCAAAGGAAATCTGCACTACAATGAAGTCTCACTTCCCCCCGGTCAAAAGGGACATCTGAAAAAAGTGTAAAATCCAGAAAGGCAGGACAGGCCATGGAGAACTGGGAGCCTTGTTATGCTGATGGGCGGGATGTAAATTGCCAACAGACACTCGGGAGAAGTGTATGGTGTTTCCTGAAACATCTAAAAAACAAAGCAACAGAGCCTAGGGCACTTCCACTTATGGTCCTATAGCTTAGGGAAATTAAAATCAAAAAGACACAGCCACCCCAAAGTTTGGGACGCCTCTGTTTACAAGAACCTCGTTTACAGTACAAGTTCAACATCGCAGAAAGTGAAAAATGGATAAAGAAGTTGTGGTATTTACTTACAAAGCAATATCACTCAGCAATGAAATCTATGTCATCAGGCCCTTAGCAGCACAATGAGTGGATTCAGGTATGATGATTCTAACTGAAATAAGTCACACAGAAAAAGAAACATCATAAGATATCAGTAATACACGGAATGTAAACTTGGCTACACAGGAACTGAATTACAGAACAGAACAGGGTCTCAAATTTAGAAAACCAACTTATGCTTGCTTAAGGGTAAAGGTGAGTTGGGGTGCTGCATAAAACCAGAGATTGAAATGAGCACAGATAAAGTTCCTTAAGCCAAATAAGGAATAGACAAGAGCTACTCCTTGCTCAACGAAATGGACTCAACACCCCATATTCAACGCCTAAGAATGTACCTGACTAGTAAGTATCTTAAAACCTATGGATTGCTATGTCTCCGAAAGAGAATCAAGCATGTGTACAGGGGCATAAACGCAGCAGTGATAGGATTGGAGAGGTTCGGTGGGCAAATGAAGACCCTTTGAAGTCATATTGCATGGTACCCATTCTACGGGTCTCAACTCTCCAGGTTTAAGGTATTCTTCCTTCAGCTAAAACATGCATGTGGAACCTAGAGTATGATCAACCATGTGATCGGGAGACGTGTTCAAATATGTCTCAGTTTTGGTACCCTGGTACTCGGGTGCAACATTCCAGATGCTTTACTAACACTCTCCCGACTTGGAGAGACAGTCCCTTTAAACTCCTGTTTGGCCCAGTTTGCAATTTCTGCGGAAGATGAACAGGAATAGCGAGAACCAATGAGAGACTAGCTGGAGGTGTCTGGACGGGCAAATTTAACTCTCATTTCCCACCAGGAAGAGGAATTAACCAAAGGCTCAGCGTGCCGTGCTGGAACCAGATTAGGGCCTGAAGCCATCCTGCGGTGTTGCGGCCAGGTCATAAGAAAGCGAGTTGAAGAAAGGAGCTCAGGGGCACTGTAATTCACAAACCTGCAGAGTTATAAATGACAGCTATCGTCCAAAAATATACCGAAGGAAGGTTGCCAAGAGGACTTGAAAGCGGGGCAGAATTGCAGGAAACCGATTTCAGGAGGTAGACTGGAATTGCATTGAAAGCATAGGAAAAGAGGCAGAACGTCCACAATGATGCACTTGGCCAAAAAGGGCGTATGCGTTTTTTCCTGAATATATTCAGGAAAAAACGCATACGCCCTTTTTGGCCAACCAAGCAAACTTGCAAAGGAAATCTGCACTACAATGAAGTCTCACTTCCCCCCGGTCAAAAGGGCCATCTGAAAAAAGTGTAAAATCCAGAAAGGCAGGACAGGCCATGGAGAACTGGGAGCCTTGTTATGCTGATGGGCGGGATGTAAATTGCCAACAGACACTCGGGAGAAGTGTATGGTGTTTCCTGAAACATCTAAAAAACAAAGCAACAGAGCCTAGGGCACTTCCACTTATGGTCCTATAGCTTAGAGAAATTAAAATGAAAAAGACACAGCCACCCCAAAGTTTGGGACGCCTCTGTTTACAAGAACCTCGTTTACCGTACAAGTTCAATATCACAGAAAGTGAAAAATGGATAAAGAACTTGTGGTACTTACGTACAATGCAGTATCACTCAGCAATGAAATCTATGTCATCAGGCCCTTAGCAGCACAATGAGTGGATTCAGGTATCATGATTCTAACTGAAATAAGTCACACAGAAAAAGAAACATCATAAGATATCAGTAATACACGGAATGTAAACTTGGCTACACAGGAACTGAATTCCAAAACAGAACAGGGTCTCAAATTTAGAAAACAAACTTATGCTTGCTTAAGGGGAAAGGTGAGTTGGGGTGCTGCATAAAACCAGAGATTGAAATGAGCACAGATAAAGTTCCTTAAGCCAAATATGGAATAGACAAGAGCTACTCCTTGCTCAACGAAATGGACACAACACCGCATATTAAACGCCTAAGAATGTACCTGACTAGTAAGTATCTTAAAACCTATGGATTGCTATGTCTCCGAAAGAGAGCCAAGCATGTGTACAGGGGCATAAATGCAGCAGTGATAGGATTGGAGAGGTTCGGTGAGCAAATGAAGACCCTTTGAAGTCATATTGCATGGTACCCATTCCACGGGTTTCAACTACCCAGGTTTAAGGTATTCTTCCTTCAGCTAAAACATGCATGTGGAACGTAGAGTATGATCAACCATGTGATCGGGATACGTGTTCAAATATGTCTCAGTTTTCGTACCCTGGTACTCGGGTGCAACATTCCAGACGCTTTACTAACACTCTCCCAACTTGGAGAGTCAGTCCCTTTAACCTCCTGTTTGGCCCAGTTTGCAATTTCTGCGGAAGATGAACAGGAATAGGGAGAACCAATGAGAGACTAGCTGGAGGTGTCTGGACGGGCAAATTTAACTCTCATTTCCCACCAGGAAGAGGAATTAACCAAAGGCTCAGCGTGCCGTTCCCGAAACAGATTAGGGCCTGAAGCCATCTTGCGGTGTTGCGGCCAGCTCAAAAGAAAGCGAGTTGAAGAAAGGAGCTCAGGGGCACTGTAATTCACAAACCTGCAGAGTTATAAATGACAGCTATCGTCCAAAAATATACTGAAGTAAGGCTGCCAAGAGGACTTGAAAGCGGGGCAGAATTGCAGGAAACCGATTTCAGGAGGTAGACTGGAATTGCATTGAAAGCATAGGAAAAGAGGCAGAACGTCCACAATGATGCACTTGGCCAAAAAGGGCGTATGCGTTTTTTCCTGAATATATTCAGGAAAAAACGCATACGCCCTTTTTGGCCAATCAAGCAAGCTTGCAAAGGAAATCTGCACTACAATGAAGTCTCACTTCCCCCCGGTCAAAAGGGACATCTGAAAAAAGTGTAAAATCCAGAAAGGCAGGACAGGCCATGGAGAACTGGGAGCCTTGTTATGCTGATGGGCGGGATGTAAATTGCCAACAGACACTCGGGAGAAGTGTATGGTGTTTCCTGAAACATCTAAAAAACAAAGCAACAGAGCCTAGGGCACTTCCACTTATGGTCCTATAGCTTAGGGAAATTAAAATCAAAAAGACACAGCCACCCCAAAGTTTGGGACGCCTCTGTTTACAAGAACCTCGTTTACAGTACAAGTTCAATATCACAGAAAGTGAAAAATGGATAAAGAACTTGTGGTACTTACGTACAATGCAGTATCACTCAGCAATGAAATCTATGTCATCAGGCCCTTAGCAGCACAATGAGTGGATTCAGGTATGATGATTCTAACTGAAATAAGTCACACAGAAAAAGAAACATCATAAGATATCAGTAATACACGGAATGTAAACTTGGCTACACAGGAACTGAATTCCAAAACAGAACAGGGTCTCAAATTTAGAAAACCAACTTATGCTTGCTTAAGGGGAAAGGTGAGTTGGGGTGCTGCATAAAACCAGAGATTGAAATGAGCACAGATAAAGTTCCTTAAGCCAAATATGGAATAGACAAGAGCTACTCCTTGCTCAACGAAATGGACACAACACCGCATATTAAACGCCTAAGAATGTACCTGACTAGTAAGTATCTTAAAACCTATGGATTGCTATGTCTCCGAAAGAGAGCCAAGCATGTGTACAGGGGCATAAATGCAGCAGTGATAGGATTGGAGAGGTTCGGTGAGCAAATGAAGACCCTTTGAAGTCATATTGCATGGTACCCATTCCACGGGTTTCAACTACCCAGGTTTAAGGTATTCTTCCTTCAGCTAAAACATGCATGTGGAACGTAGAGTATGATCAACCATGTGATCGGGAAACGTGTTCAAATATGTCTCAGTTTTCGTACCCTGGTACTCGGGTGCAACATTCCAGACGCTTTACTAACACTCTCCCAACTTGGAGAGTCAGTCCCTTTAACCTCCTGTTTGGCCCAGTTTGCAATTTCTGCGGAAGATGAACAGGAATAGGGAGAACCAATGAGAGACTAGCTGGAGGTGTCTGGACGGGCAAATTTAACTCTCATTTCCCACCAGGAAGAGGAATTAACCAAAGGCTCAGCGTGCCGTGCCCGAAACAGATTAGGGCCTGAAGCCATCTTGCGGTGTTGCGGCCAGCTCAAAAGAAAGCGAGTTGAAGAAAGGAGCTCAGGGGCACTGTAATTCACAAACCTGCAGAGTTATAAATGACAGCTATCGTCCAAAAATATACTGAAGTAAGGCTGCCAAGAGGACTTGAAAGCGGGGCAGAATTGCAGGAAACCGATTTCAGGAGGTAGACTGGAATTGCATTGAAAGCATAGGAAAAGAGGCAGAACGTCCACAATGATGCACTTGGCCAAAAAGGGCGTATGCGTTTTTTCCTGAATATATTCAGGAAAAAACGCATACGCCCTTTTTGGCCAATCAAGCAAGCTTGCAAAGGAAATCTGCACTACAATGAAGTCTCACTTCCCCCCGGTCAAAAGGGACATCTGAAAAAAGTGTAAAATCCAGAAAGGCAGGACAGGCCATGGAGAACTGGGAGCCTTGTTATGCTGATGGGCGGGATGTAAATTGCCAACAGACACTCGGGAGAAGTGTATGGTGTTTCCTGAAACATCTAAAAAACAAAGCAACAGAGCCTAGGGCACTTCCACTTATGGTCCTATAGCTTAGGGAAATTAAAATCAAAAAGACACAGCCACCCCAAAGTTTGGGACGCCTCTGTTTACAAGAACCTCGTTTACAGTACAAGTTCAACATCGCAGAAAGTGAAAAATGGATAAAGAAGTTGTGGTATTTACTTACAAAGCAATATCACTCAGCAATGAAATCTATGTCATCAGGCCCTTAGCAGCACAATGAGTGGATTCAGGTATGATGATTCTAACTGAAATAAGTCACACAGAAAAAGAAACATCATAAGATATCAGTAATACACGGAATGTAAACTTGGCTACACAGGAACTGAATTACAGAACAGAACAGGGTCTCAAATTTAGAAAACCAACTTATGCTTGCTTAAGGGTAAAGGTGAGTTGGGGTGCTGCATAAAACCAGAGATTGAAATGAGCACAGATAAAGTTCCTTAAGCCAAATAAGGAATAGACAAGAGCTACTCCTTGCTCAACGAAATGGACTCAACACCCCATATTCAACGCCTAAGAATGTACCTGACTAGTAAGTATCTTAAAACCTATGGATTGCTATGTCTCCGAAAGAGAATCAAGCATGTGTACAGGGGCATAAACGCAGCAGTGATAGGATTGGAGAGGTTCGGTGGGCAAATGAAGACCCTTTGAAGTCATATTGCATGGTACCCATTCTACGGGTCTCAACCCTCCAGGTTTAAGGTATTCTTCCTTCAGCTAAAACATGCATGTGGAACCTAGAGTATGATCAACCATGTGATCGGGAGACGTGTTCAAATATGTCTCAGTTTTCGTCCCCTGGTACTCGGGTGCAACATTCCAGATGCTTTACTAAGAGTCTCCCGACTTGGAGAGTCAGTCCGTTTAACCTCCTGTTTGGCCCAGTTTGCAATTTCAGCGGAAGATGAACAGGAATAGCGAGAACCAATGAGAGACTTGCTGGAGGTGTCTGGACGGGCAAATTTAACTCTCATTTCCCACCAGGAAGAGGAAATAACCAAAGGCTCAGCGTGCCGTGCCGGAACAAGATTAAGGCCTGAAGCCATCCTGCGGTGTTGCGGCCAGCTCACAAGAAAGCGAGTTGAAGAAAGGAGCTAAGGGGCACTGTAATTCATAAACCTGCAGAGTTATAAATGAAAGCTATCGTCCAAAAATATACTGAAGTAAGGCTGCCAAGAGGACTTGAAAGAGGGGCAGAATTGCAGGAAACCGATTTCAGGAGGTAGACTGGAATTGCATTGAAAGCATAGGAAAAGAGGCAGAACGTCCACAATGATGCACTTGGCCAAAAAGTGCGTATGCGTTTTTTCCTGAATATATTCAGGAAAAAACGCATACGCCCTTTTTGGCCAACCAAGCAAGCGTGCAAAGGAAATCTGCACTACAATGAAGTCTCACTTCCCCCCGGTCAAAAGGGCCATCTGAAAAAAGTGTAAAATCCAGAAAGGCAGGACAGGCCATGGAGAACTGGGAGCCTTGTTATGCTGATGGGCGGGATGTAAATTGCCAACAGACACTCGGGAGAAGTGTATGGTGTTTCCTGAAACATCTAAAAAACAAAGCAACAGAGCCTAGGGCACTTCCACTTATGGTCCTATAGCTTAGGGAAATTAAAATCAAAAAGACACAGCCACCCCAAAATTTGGGACGCCTCTGTTTACAAGAACCTCGTTTACCGTACAAGTCCAATATCACAGAAAGTGAAAAATGGATAAAGAACTTGTGGTACTTACGTACAATGCAGTATCACTCAGCAATGAAATCTATGTCATCAGGCCCGTAGCAGCATAATGAGTGGATTCAGGTACGATGATTCTAACTGAAATAAGTCACACAGAAAAAGAAACATCATAAGATATCAGTAATACACGGAATGTAAACTTGGCTACACAGGAACTGAATTCCAAAACAGAACAGTGTCTCAAATTTAGAAAACCAACTTATGCTTGCTTAAGGGGAAAGGTGAGTTGGGGTGCTGCATAAAACCAGAGATTGAAATGAGCACAGATAAAGTTCCTTAAGCCAAATATGGAATAGACAAGAGCTACTCCTTGCTCAACGAAATGGACTCAACACCCCATATTAAATGCCTAAGAATGTACCTGACTAGTAAGTATCTTAAAACCTATGGATTGCTATGTCTCCGAAAGAGAATCAAGCGTGTGTACAGGGGCATAAACGCAGCAGTGATAGGATTGGAGAGGTTCGATGAGCAAATGAAGACCCTTTGAAGTCATACTGCATGGTACCCATTCCACAGGTTTCAACTACCCACGTTTAAGGTATTCTTCCTTCAGCTAAAACATGCATGTGGAACCCAGAGTATGATCAACCGTGTGATCGGGAGACGTGTTCAAATATGTCTCAGTTTTCGTACCCTGGTACTCGGGTGCAACATTCCAGACGCTTTACTAACACTCTCCCGACTTGGAGAGTCAGTCCCTTTAACCTCCTGTTTGGCCCAGTTTGCAATTTCTGCGGAAGATGAACAGGAATAGCGAGAACCAATGAGAGACTAGCTGGAGGTGTCTGGACGGGCAAATTTAACTCTCATTTCCCACCAGGAAGAGGAATTAACCAAAGGCTCACCGTGCCGTGCCGGAACCAGATTAGGGCCTGAAGCCATCCTGCGGTGTTGCGGCCAGGTCACAAGAAAGCGAGTTGAAGAAAGGAGCTCAGGGGCACTGTAATTCACAAACCTGCAGAGTTATAAATGACAGCTATCGTCCAAAAATATACTGAAGTAAGGCTGCCAAGAGGACTTGAAAGTGGGGCAGAATTGCAGGAAACCGATTTCAGGAGGTAGACTGGAATTGCATTGAAAGCATAGGAAAAGAGGCAGAACGTCCACAATGATGCACTTGGCCAAAAAGGGCGTATGCGTTTTTTCCTGAATATATTCAGGAAAAAACGCATACGCCCTTTTTGGCCAACCAAGCAAGCTTGCAAAGGAAATCTGCACTACAATGAAGTCTCACTTCCCCCTGGTCAAAAGGGCCATCTGAAAAAAGTGTAAAATCCAGAAAGGCAGGACAGGCCATGGAGAACTGGGAGCCTTGTTATGCTGATGGGCGGGATGTAAATTGCCAACAGACACTCAGGAGAAGTGTATGGTGTTTCCTGAAACATCTAAAAAACAAAGCAACAGAGCCTAGGGCACTTCCACTTACGGTCCTATAGTTTAGGGAAATTAAAATCAAAAAGACACAGCCACCCCAAAGTTTGGGACGCCTCTGTTTACAAGAACCTCGTTTACCGTACAAGTTCAATATCACAGAAAGTGAAAAATGTATAAAGAAATTGTGGTACTTATGTACAATGCAGTATCACTCAGCAATGAAATCTATGTCATCAGGCCCGTAGCAGCATAATGAGTGGATACAGGTATGATGATTCTAACTGAAATAAGTCACACAGAAAAAGAAACATCATAAGATATCAGTAATACACGGAATGTAAACTTGGCTACACAGGAACTGAATTACAGAACAGAACAGGGTCTCAAATTTAGAAAACCATCTTATGCTTGCTTAAGGGGAAAGGTGAGTTGGGGTGCTGCATAAAACCAGAGATTGAAATGAGCACAGATAAAGTTCCTTAAGCCAAATATGGAATAGACAAGAGCTACTCCTTGCTCAATGAAATGGACTCAACACCCCATATTAAACGCCTAAGAATGTACCTGACTAGTAAGTATCTTAAAACCTATGGATTGCTATGTCTCCAAAAGAGAATCAAGCGTGTGTACAGGGGCATAAACGCAGCAGTGATAGGATTGGAGAGGTTCGGTGAGCAAATGAAGACCCTTTGAAGTCATATTGCATGGTACCCATTCCACGGGTTTCAACCACCCAGTTTTAAGGTATTCTTCCTTCAGCTAAAACATGCATGTGGAACCTAGAGTATGATCAACCATGTGATCGGGAGACGTGTTCAAATATGTCTCAGTTTTCGTACCCTGGTACTCGGGTGCAACATTCCAGACGCTTTACTAACACTCTCCCGACTTGGAGAGTCAGTCCCTTTAACCTCCTGTTTGGCCCAGTTTGCAATTTCTGTGGAAGATGAACAGGAATAGCGAGAACCAATGAGAGACTAGCTGGAGGTGTCTGGACGGGCAAATTTAACTCTCATTTCCCACCAGGAAGAGGAATTAACCAAAGGCTCAGCGTGCCGTGCCAGAACCAGATTAGGGCCTGAAGCCATCCTGCGGTGTTGCGGCCAGCTCAAATGAAAGCGAGTTGAAGAAAGGAGCTCAGGGGCACTGTAATTCACAAACCTGCAGAGATATAAATGACAGCTATCGTCCAAAAATATACTGAAGTAAGGCTGCCAAGAGGACTTGAAAGCGGGGCAGAATTGCAGGAAACCGATTTCAGGAGGTAGACTGGAATTGCATTGAAAGCATAGGAAAAGAGGCAGAACGTCCACAATGATGCACTTGGCCAAAAAGGGCGTATGCGTTTTCTCCTGAATATATTCAGGAAAAAACGCATACGCCCTTTTTGGCCAACCAAGCAAGCTTGCAAAAGAAATCTGCACTACAATGAAGTCTCACTTCCCCCAGGTCAAAAGGGCCATCTGAAAAAAGTGTAAAATCCAGAAAGGCAGGACAGGCCATGGAGAACTGGGAGCCTTGTTATGCAGATGGGCGGGATGTAAATTGCCAACAGCCACTTGGGAGAAGTGTATGGTGTTTCCTGAAACATCTAAAAAACAAAGCAACAGAGACTAGGGGACTTCCACTTATGGTCCTATAGCTTAGGGAAATTAAAATCAAAAAGACACAGCCACCCCAAAGTTTGGGACGCCTCTGTTTACAAGAACCTCGTTTACCATACAAGTTCAATATCACAGAAAGTGAAAAATGGATAAAGAACTTGTGGTACTTACGTACAATGCAGTATCACTCAGCAATGAAATCTATGTCATCAGGCCCTTAGCAGCACAATGAGTGGATTCAGGTATGATGATTCTAACTGAAATAAGTCACACAGAAAAAGAAACATCATAAGATATCAGTAATACACGGAATGTAAACTTGGCTACACAGGAACTGAATTCCAAAACAGAACAGGGTCTCAAATTTAGAAAACCAACTTATGCTTGCTTAAGGGGAAAGGTGAGTTGGGGTGCTGCATAAAACCAGAGATTGAAATGAGCACAGATAAAGTTCCTTAAGCCAAATATGGAATAGACAAGAGCTACTCCTTGCTCAACGAAATGGACTCAACACCGCATATTAAACGCCTAAGAATGTACCTGACTAGTAAGTATCTTAAAACCTATGGATTGCTATGTCTCCGAAAGAGAATCAAGCATGTGTACAGGGGCATAAACGCAGCAGTGATAGAATTGGAGAGGTTCGGTGAGCAAATGAAGACCCTTTGATGTCATATTGCATGGTACCCATTCCACGGGTTTCAACTACCCAGGTTTAAGGTATTCTTCCTTCAGCTAAAACATGCATGTGGAACCCAGAGTATGATCAACCATGTGATCGGGAGACGTGTTCAAATATGTCTCAGTTTTCGTACCCTGGTACTCGGGTTCAACATTCCAGACGCTTTACTAACACTCTCCCGACTTGGAGAGTCAGCGCCTTTAACCTCCTGTTTGGCCCAGTTTGCAATTTCTGCGGAAGATGAACAGGAATAGGGAGAACCAATGAGAGACTAGCTGGAGGTGTCTGGAAGGGCAAATTTAACTTTCATTTCCCACCAGGAAGTGGAAATAACCAAAGGCTCAGTGTGCCGTGCCGGAACCAGATTAGAGCCTGAAGACATCCTGCGGTGTTGCGGCCAGCTCAAAAGAAAGCGAGTTGAAGAAAGGAGCTCAGGGGCACTGTAATTCACAAACCTGCAGAGTTATAAATGACAGCTATCGTCCAAAAATATACTAAAGTAAGGCTGCCAAGAGGACTTGAAAGCGGGGCAGAATTGCAGGAAACTGATTTCAGGAGGTAGACTGGAATTGCATTGAAAGCATAGGAAAAGAGGCAGAACGTCCACAATGATGCACTTGGCCAAAAAGGGCGTATGCGTTTTTTCCTGAATATATTCAGGAAAAAACGCATACGCCCTTTTTGGCCAACCAAGCAAGCTTGCAAAGGAAATCTGCACTACAATGAAGTCTCACTTCCCCCCGGTCAAAAGGGCCATCTGAAAAAAGTGTAAAATCCAGCAAGGCAGGACAGGCCATGGAGAACTGGGAGATTTGTTATGCTGATGGGCGGGATGTAAATTGCCAACAGACACTCGGGAGAAGTGTATGGTGTTTCCTGAAACATCTAAAAAACAAAGCAACAGAGCCTAGGGCACTTCCACTTATGGTCCTATAGCTTAGGGAAATTAAATTCAAAAAGACACAGCCACCCCAAAGTTTGGGACGCCTCTGTTTACAAGAACCTCGTTTACAGTACAAGTTCAACATCGCAGAAAGTGAAAAATGGATAAAGAAGTTGTGGTATTTACTTGCAAAACAATATCACTCAGCAATGAAATCTATGTCATCAGGCCCTTAGCAGCACAATGAGTGGATTCAGGTATGATGATTCTAACTGAAATAAGTCACACAGAAAAAGAAACATCATAAGGTATCAGTAATACACGGAATGTAAACTTGGCTACACAGGAACTGAATTACAGAACAGAACAGGGTCTCAAATTTAGAAAACCAACTTATGCTTGCTTAAGGGTAAAGGTGAGTTGGGGTGCTGCATAAAACCAGAGATTGAAATGAGCACAGATAAAGTTCCTTAAGCCAAATATGGAATAGACAAAAGCTACTCCTTGCTCAACGAAATGGACTCAACACCCCATATTAAACGCCTAAGAATGTACCTGACTAGTAAGTATCTTAAAACCTATGGATTTCTATGTCTCCAAAAGAGAATCAAGCGTGTGTACAGGGGCATAAACGCAGCAGTGATAGGATTGGAGAGGTTCGGTGAGCAAATGAAGACCCTTTGAAGTCATATTGCATGGTACCCATTCCACGGGTTTCAACTACCCAGTTTTAAGGTATTCTTCCTACAGCTAAAACATGCATGTGGAACCCAGAGTATGATCAACCATGTGATCGAGAGACGTGTTCAAATATGTCTCAGTTTTCGTACCCTGGTACTCGGGTGCAACATTCCAGATGCTTTACTAACACTCTCCCGACTTGGAGAGGCAGTCCCTTTAACCTCCTGTTTAGCCCAGTTTGCAATTTCTGTGGAAGATGAACAGGAATAGCGAGAACCAATGAGAGACTAGCTGGAGGTGTCTGGACGAGCAAATTTAACTCTCATTTCCCACCAGGAAGAGGAATTAACCAAAGGCTCAGCGTGCCGTGCCGGAACCAGATTAGGGCCTGAAGCCATCCTGCGGTGTTGCGGCCAGGTCACAAGAAAGCGAGTTGAAGAAAGGAGCTCAGGGGCACTGTAATTCACAAACCTGCAGAGTTATAAATGACAGCTATCGTCCAAAAATATACTAAAGTAAGGCTGCCAAGAGGACTTGAAAGCGGGGCAGAATTGCAGGAAACTGATTTCAGGAGGTAGACTGGAATTGCATTGAAAGCATAGGAAAAGAGGCAGAACGTCCACAATGATGCACTTGGCCAAAAAGGGCGTATGCGTTTTTTCCTGAATATATTCAGGAAAAAACGCATACGCCCTTTTTGGCCAACCAAGCAAGCTTGCAAAGGAAATCTGCACTACAATGAAGTCTCACTTCCCCCCGGTCAAAAGGGCCATCTGAAAAAAGTGTAAAATCCAGCAAGGCAGGACAGGCCATGGAGAACTGGGAGATTTGTTATGCTGATGGGCGGGATGTAAATTGCCAACAGACACTCGGGAGAAGTGTATGGTGTTTCCTGAAACATCTAAAAAACAAAGCAACAGAGCCTAGGGCACTTCCACTTATGGTCCTCTAGCTTAGGGAAATTAAATTCAAAAAGACACAGCCACCCCAAAGTTTGGGACGCCTCTGTTTACAAGAACCTC
The DNA here is from genome assembly GCF_964374135.1 of Grampus griseus. Lineage (NCBI taxonomy): Eukaryota > Metazoa > Chordata > Mammalia > Artiodactyla > Delphinidae > Grampus > Grampus griseus. The sequence goes on along the minus strand of NW_028133091.1, from coordinate 147,623 downwards.
GTTTACAGTACAAGTTCAACATCGCAGAAAGTGAAAAATGGATAAAGAAGTTGTGGTATTTACTTGCAAAACAATATCACTCAGCAATGAAATCTATGTCATCAGGCCCTTAGCAGCACAATGAGTGGATTCAGGTATGATGATTCTAACTGAAATAAGTCACACAGAAAAAGAAACATCATAAGGTATCAGTAATACACGGAATGTAAACTTGGCTACACAGGAACTGAATTACAGAACAGAACAGGGTCTCAAATTTAGAAAACCAACTTATGCTTGCTTAAGGGTAAAGGTGAGTTGGGGTGCTGCATAAAACCAGAGATTGAAATGAGCACAGATAAAGTTCCTTAAGCCAAATATGGAATAGACAAAAGCTACTCCTTGCTCAACGAAATGGACTCAACACCCCATATTAAACGCCTAAGAATGTACCTGACTAGTAAGTATCTTAAAACCTATGGATTTCTATGTCTCCAAAAGAGAATCAAGCGTGTGTACAGGGGCATAAACGCAGCAGTGATAGGATTGGAGAGGTTCGGTGAGCAAATGAAGACCCTTTGAAGTCATATTGCATGGTACCCATTCCACGGGTTTCAACTACCCAGTTTTAAGGTATTCTTCCTACAGCTAAAACATGCATGTGGAACCCAGAGTATGATCAACCATGTGATCGAGAGACGTGTTCAAATATGTCTCAGTTTTCGTACCCTGGTACTCGGGTGCAACATTCCAGATGCTTTACTAACACTCTCCCGACTTGGAGAGTCAGTCCCTTTAACCTCCTGTTTAGCCCAGTTTGCAATTTCTGTGGAAGATGAACAGGAATAGCGAGAACCAATGAGAGACTAGCTGGAGGTGTCTGGACGAGCAAATTTAACTCTCATTTCCCACCAGGAAGAGGAATTAACCAAAGGCTCAGCGTGCCGTGCCGGAACCAGATTAGGGCCTGAAGCCATCCTGCGGTGTTGCGGCCAGGTCACAAGAAAGCGAGTTGAAGAAAGGAGCTCAGGGGCACTGTAATTCACAAACCTGCAGAGTTATAAATGACAGCTATCGTTCAAAAATATACTGAAGTAAGGCTGCCAAGAGGACTTGAAAGCGGGGCAGAATTGCAGGAAACCGATTTCAGGAGGTAGACTGGAATTGCATTGAAAGCATAGGAAAAGAGGCAGAACGTCCACAATGATGCACTTGGCCAAAAAGGGCGTATGCGTTTTTTCCTGAATATATTCAGGAAAAAACGCATACGACCTTTTTGGCAACCAAGCAAGCTTGCAAAGGAAATCTGCACTACAATGAAGTCTCACTTCCCCCCGGTCAAAAGGGCCATCTGAAAAAAGTGTAAAATCCAGCAAGGCAGGACAGGCCATGGAGAACTGGGAGCCTTGTTATGCTGATGGGCGGGATGTAAATTGCCAACAGACACTCGGGAGAAGTGTATGGTGTTTCCTGAAACATCTAAAAAACAAAGCAACAGAGCCTAGGGCACTTCCACTTATGGTCCTATAGCTTAGGGAAATTAAAATCAAAAAGGCACAGCCACCCCAAAGTTTGGAACGGCTCTGTTTACAAGAACCTCGTTTACAGTACAAGTTCAACATCGCAGAAAGTGAAAAATGGATAAAGAACTTTTGGTATTTACTTACAAAGAAATATCACTCAGCAATGAAATCTATGTCATCAGGCCCTTAGCAGCATAATGAGTGGATTCAGGTACGATGATTCTAACTGAAATAAGTCACACAGAAAAAGAAACATCATAAGATATCAGTAATACACGGAATGTAAACTTGGCTACACAGGAACTGAATTCCAAAAGAGAACAGGGTCTCAAATTTAGAAAACCAACTTATGCTGGCTTAAGGGGAAAGGTGAGTTGGGGTGCTGCATAAAACCAGAGATTGAAATGAGCACAGATAAAGTTCCTTAAGCCAAATACGGAATAGGCAAGAGCTACTCCTTGCTCAACGAAATGGACTCAACACCGCATATTAAACGCCTAAGAATGTACCTGACTAGTAAGTATCTTAAAACCTATGGATTGCTATGTCTCCGAAAGAGAATCAAGCATGTGTACAGGGGCATAAACGCAGCAGTGATAGGATTGGAGAGGTTCGGTGAGCAAATGAAGACGCTTTGATGTCATATTGCATGGTACCCATTCCACGGGTTTCAACTACCCAGGTTTAAGGTATTCTTCCTTCAGCTAAAACATGCATGTGGAACCCAGAGTATGATCAACCATGTGATCGGGAGACGTGTTCAAATATGTCTCAGTTTTCGTACCCTGGTACTCGGGTGCAACATTCCAGACGCTTTACTAACACTCTCCCGACTTGGAGAGTCAGTCCCTTTAACCTCCTGTTTAGCCCAGTTTGCAATTTCTGCGGAAGATGAACAGGAATAGCGAGAACCAATGAGAGACTAGCTGGAGGTGTTTGGACGGGCAAATTTAACTCTCATTTCCCACCAGGAAGAGGAATTAACCAAAGGCTCAGCGTGCCGTGCTGGAACAAGATTAGGGCCTGAAGCCATCCTGCGGTGTTGCGGCCAGCTCAAAAGAAAGCGAGTTGAAGAAAGGAGCTCAGGGGCACTGTAATTCACAAAACTGCAGAGTTATAAATGACAGCTATCGTCCAAAAATATACTGAAGTAAGGCTGCCAAGAGGACTTGAAAGCGGGGCAGAATTGCAGGAAACCGATTTCAGGAGGTAGACTGGAATTGCATTGAAAGCATAGGAAAAGAGGCAGAACGTCCACAATGATGCACTTGGCCAAAAAGGGCGTATGCGTTTTTTCCTGAATATATTCAGGAAAAAACGCATACGCCCTTTTTCGCCAACCAAGCAAGCTTGCAAAGGAAATCTGCACTACAATGAAGTCTCACTTCCCCCCGGTCAAAAGGGCCATATGAAAAAAGTGTAAAATCCAGCAAGGCAGGACAGGCCATGGAGAACTGGGAGCCTTGTTATGCTGATGGGCGGGATGTAAATTGCCAACAGACACTCGGGAGAAGTGTATGGTGTTTCCTGAAACATCTAAAAAACAAAGCAACAGAGCCTAGGGCACTTCCACTTATGGTCCTATAGCTTAGGGAAATTAAAATCAAAAAGACACAGCCACCCCAAAGTTTGGGACGCCTCTGGTTACAAGAACCTCGTTTACAGTACAAGTTCAACATCGCAGAAAGTGAAAAATGGATAAAGAAGTTGTGGTATTTACTTGCAAAGCAATATCACTCAGCAATGAAATCTATGTCATCAGGCCCTTAGAAGCACAATGAGTGGATTCAGGTATGATGATTCTAACTGAAATAAGTCACACAGAAAATGAAACATCATAAGGTATCAGTAATACACGGAATGTAAACTTGGCTACACAGGAACTGAATTACAGAACAGAACAGGGTCTCAAATTTAGAAATCCAACTTATGCTTGCTTAAGGGGAAAGGTGAGTTGGGGTGCTGCATAAAACCAGAGATTGAAATGAGCACAGATAAATTTCCTTAAGCCAAATATGGAATAGACAAGAGCTACTCCTTGCTCAACGAAATGGACTCAACACCCCATATTAAACGCCTAAGAATGTACCTGACTAGTAAGTATCTTAAAACCTATGGATTGCTATATCTCCATAAGAGAATCACGTGTGTGTACAGGGGCATAAACGCAGCAGTGATAGGATTGGAGAGGTTCGGTGAGCAAATGAAGACCCTTTGAAGTCATATTGCATGGTACCCATTCCACGGGTCTCAACTCTCCAGGTTTAAGGTATTCTTCCTTCAGCTAAAACATGCATGTGGAACCCAGAGTATTATCAACCGTGTGAACAGGAGACGTGTTCAAATATGTCTCAGTTTTCCTCCCCGGTACTCGGGTGCAACATTCCAGACGCTTTACTAACACTCTCCCCACTTGGAGAGTCAGCGCCTTTAACCTCCTGTTTGGCCCAGTTTGCAATTTCTGCAGAAGATGAACAGGAATAGGGAGAACCAATGAGAGACTAGCTGGAGGTGTCTGGACGGGCAAATTTAACTCTCATTTCCCACCAGGAAGAGGAAATAACCAAAGGCTCAGCGTGCCGTGCCGGAACCAGATTAGGGCCTGAAGCCATCCTGCGGTGTTGCGGCCAGCTCAAAAGAAAGCGAGTTGAAGAAAGGAGCTCAGGGGCACTGTAATTCACAAACCTGCAGAGTTATAAATGACAGCTATCGTCCAAAAATATACCGAAGTAAGGCTGCCAAGAGGACTTGAAAGCGGGGCAGAATTGCAGGAAACCGATTTCAGGAGGTAGACTGGAATTGCATTGAAAGCATAGGAAAAGAGGCAGAACGTCCACAATGATGCACTTGGCCAAAAAGGGCGTATGCGTTTTTTCCTGAATATATTCAGGAAAAAACGCATACGCCCTTTTTGGCCAACCAGGCAAGCTTGCAAAGGAAATCTGCACTATTATGAAGTCTCACTTCCCCCCGGTCAAAAGGGCCATCTGAAAAAAGTGTAAAATCCAGAAAGGCAGGACAGGCCATGGAGAACTGGGAGCCTTGTTATGCTGATGGGCGGGATGTAAATTGCCAACAGACACTCGGGAAAGTGTATGGTGTTTCCTGAAACATCTAAAAAACAAAGCAACAGAGCCTAGGGCACTTCCACTTATGGACCTATAGCTTAGGGAAATTAAAATCAAAAAGACACAGCCACCCCAAAATTTGGGACGCCTCTGTTTACAAGATCCTTGTTTACAGTACAAGTTCAACATCGCAGAAAGTGAAAAATGGATAAAGAAGTTGTATTCACTTACAAAGCAATATGACTCAGCAATGAAATCTATCTCATCAGGCCATTAGCAGCACAATGAGTGGATTCAGGTATGATGATTCTAACTGAAATAAGTCACACAGAAAAGGAAACATCATAAGATATCAGTAATACACGGAATGTAAACTTGGCTACACAGGAACTGAATTACAGAACAGAACAGGGTCTCAAATTTAGAAAACCAACTTATGCTTGCTTAAGGGGAAAGGTGAGTTGGGGTGCTGCATAAAACCAGAGATTGAAATGAGCACAGATAAAGTTCCTTAAGCCAAATATGGAATAGACAAGAGCTACTCCTTGCTCAACGAAATGGACTCAACACCGCATATTAAACGCCTAAGAATGTACCTGACTAGTAAGTATCTTAAAACCTATGGATGGCTATGTCTCCAAAAGAGAATCAAGCATGTGTACAGGGGCATAAACGCAGCAGTGATAGGATTGGAGAGGTTCGATGAGCAAATGAAGACCCTTTGAAGTCATATTGCATGGTACCCATTCCACGAGTTTCAACTACCCAGGTTTAAGTTATTCTTCATTCAGCTAAAACATGAATGTGGAACCTAGAGTATGATCAACCATGTGATCAGGAGACGTGTTCAAATATGTCTCAGTTTTCGTACCCTGGTACTCGGGTGCAACATTCCAGATGCTTTACTAACACTCTCCCGACTTGGAGAGTCAGTCCCTTTAACCTCCTGTTTGGCCCAGTTTGCAATTTCTGCGGAAGATGAACAGGAATAGGGAGAACCAATGAGAGACTAGCTGGAGGTGTCTGGACGGGCAAATTTAACTCTCATTTCCCACCAGGAAGAGGAATTAACCAAAGGCTCAGCGTGCCTTGCCAGAACCAGATTAGGGCCTGAAGCCATCCTGCGGTGTTGCGACCAGCTCACAAGAAAGCGAGTTGAAGAAAGGAGCTCAGGGGCACTGTAATTCACAATCCTGCAGAGTTATAAATGACAGCTATCGTCCAAAAATATACTGAAGTAAGGCTGCCAAGAGGACTTGAAAGCAGGGCAGAATTGCAGGAAACCGATTTCAGGAGGTAGACTGGAATTGCATTGAAAGCATAGGAAAAGAGGCAGAACGTCCACAATGATGCACTTGGCCAAAAAGGGCGTATGCGTTTTTTCCTGAATATACTCAGGAAAAAACGCATACGCCCTTTTTGGCCAACCAAGCAAGCTTGCAAAGGAAATCTGCACTACATGATGTCTCAATTCCCCCTGGTCAAAAGGGCCATCTGAAACAAGTGTAAAATCCAGAAAGGCAGGACAGGCCATGGAGAACTGGGAGCCTTGTTATGCTGATGGGCGGGATGTAAATTGCCAACAGACACTCGGGAGAAGTGTATGGTGTTTCCTGAAACATCTAAAAAAACAAAGCAACAGAGCCTAGGGCACTTCCACTTATGGTCCTATAGCTTAGGGAAATTAAAATCAAAAAGACACAGCCACCCCAAAGTTTGGGACGCCTCTGTTTACAAGAACCTCGTTTACCGTACAAGTTCAATATCACAGAAAGTGAAAAATGGATAAAGAACTTGTGGTACTTACGTACAATGCAGTATCACTCAGCAATGAAATCTATGTCATCAGGCCCTTAGCAGCATAATGAGTGGATTCAGGTACGATGATTCTAACTGAAATAAGTCACACAGAAAAAGAAACATCATAAGATATCAGTAATACACGGAATGTAAACTTGGCTACACAGGAACTGAATTACAGAACAGAACAGGGTCTCAAATTTAGAAAACCAACTTATGCTTGCTTAAGGGGAAAGGTGAGTTGGGGTGCTGCATAAAACCAGAGATTGAAATGAGCACAGATAAAGTTCCTTAAGCCAAATACGGAATAGACAAGAGCTACTCCTTGCTCAAAGAAATGGACTCAACACCGCATATTAAACGCCTAAGAATGTACCTGACTAGTAAGTATCTTAAAACCTATGGATTGCTATGTCTCCGAAAGAGAATCAAGCATGTGTACAGGGGCATAAACGCAGCAGTGATAGGATTGGTGAGGTTCGATGAGCAAATTAAGACCCTTTGATGTCATATTGCATGGTACCCATTCCACGGGTTTCAACTACCCAGGTTTAAGGTATTCTTCCTTCAGCTAAAACATGCATGTGGAACCCAGAGTATGATCAACCATGTGATCGGGAGACGTGTTCAAATATGTCTCAGTTTTCGTACCCTGGTACTCGGGTTCAACATTCCAGACGCTTTACTAACACTCTCCCGACTTGGAGAGTCAGCGCCTTTAACCTCCTGTTTGGCCCAGTTTGCAATTTCTGCGGAAGATGAACAGGAATAGGGAGAACCAATGAGAGACTAGCTGGAGGTGTCTGGAAGGGCAAATTTAACTTTCATTTCCCACCAGGAAGTGGAAATAACCAAAGGCTCAGTGTGCCGTGCCGGAACCAGATTAGAGCCTGAAGACATCCTGCGGTGTTGCGGCCAGCTCAAAAGAAAGCGAGTTGAAGAAAGGAGCTCAGGGGCACTGTAATTCACAAACCTGCAGAGTTATAAATGACAGCTATCGTCCAAAAATATACTAAAGTAAGGCTGCCAAGAGGACTTGAAAGCGGGGCAGAATTGCAGGAAACTGATTTCAGGAGGTAGACTGGAATTGCATTGAAAGCATAGGAAAAGAGGCAGAACGTCCACAATGATGCACTTGGCCAAAAAGGGCGTATGCGTTTTTTCCTGAATATATTCAGGAAAAAACGCATACGCCCTTTTTGGCCAACCAAGCAAGCTTGCAAAGGAAATCTGCACTACAATGAAGTCTCACTTCCCCCCGGTCAAAAGGGCCATCTGAAAAAAGTGTAAAATCCAGCAAGGCAGGACAGGCCATGGAGAACTGGGAGCCTTGTTATGCTGATGGGCGGGATGTAAATTGCCAACAGACACTCGGGAGAAGTGTATGGTGTTTCCTGAAACATCTAAAAAACAAAGCAACAGAGCCTAGGGCACTTCCACTTATGGTCCTATAGCTTAGGGAAATTAAAATCAAAAAGACACAGCCACCCCAAAGTTTGGGACGCCTCTGGTTACAAGAACCTCGTTTACAGTACAAGTTCAACATCGCAGAAAGTGAAAAATGGATAAAGAAGTTGTGGTATTTACTTGCAAAGCAATATCACTCAGCAATGAAATCTATGTCATCAGGCCCTTAGAAGCACAATGAGTGGATTCAGGTATGATGATTCTAACTGAAATAAGTCACACAGAAAATGAAACATCATAAGGTATCAGTAATACACGGAATGTAAACTTGGCTACACAGGAACTGAATTACAGAACAGAACAGGGTCTCAAATTTAGAAAACCAACTTATGCTTGCTTAAGGGGAAAGGTGAGTTGGGGTGCTGCATAAAACCAGAGATTGAAATGAGCACAGATAAAGTTCCTTAAGCCAAATACGGAATAGACAAGAGCTACTCCTTGCTCAACGAAATGGACTCAACACCGCATATTAAACGCCTAAGAATGTACCTGACTAGTAAGTATCTTAAAACCTATGGATGGCTATGTCTCCAAAAGAGAATCAAGCATGTGTACAGGGGCATAAACGCAGCAGTGATAGGATTGGAGAGGTTCGATGAGCAAATGAAGACCCTTTGAAGTCATATTGCATGGTACCCATTCCACGAGTTTCAACTACCCAGGTTTAAGTTATTCTTCATTCAGCTAAAACATGAATGTGGAACCTAGAGTATGATCAACCATGTGATCAGGAGACGTGTTCAAATATGTCTCAGTTTTCGTACCCTGGTACTCGGGTGCAACATTCCAGATGCTTTACTAACACTCTCCCGACTTGGAGAGTCAGTCCCTTTAACCTCCTGTTTGGCCCAGTTTGCAATTTCTGCGGAAGATGAACAGGAATAGGGAGAACCAATGAGAGACTAGCTGGAGGTGTCTGGACGGGCAAATTTAACTCTCATTTCCCACCAGGAAGAGGAATTAACCAAAGGCTCAGCGTGCCTTGCCAGAACCAGATTAGGGCCTGAAGCCATCCTGCGGTGTTGCGACCAGCTCACAAGAAAGCGAGTTGAAGAAAGGAGCTCAGGGGCACTGTAATTCACAATCCTGCAGAGTTATAAATGACAGCTATCGTCCAAAAATATACTGAAGTAAGGCTGCCAAGAGGACTTGAAAGCGGGGCAGAATTGCAGGAAACCGATTTCAGGAGGTAGACTGGAATTGCATTGAAAGCATAGGAAAAGAGGCAGAACGTCCACAATGATGCACTTGGCCAAAAAGGGCGTATGCGTTTTTTCCTGAATATACTCAGGAAAAAACGCATACGCCCTTTTTGGCCAACCAAGCAAGCTTGCAAAGGAAATCTGCACTACATGAAGTCTCAATTCCCCCTGGTCAAAAGGGCCATCTGAAAAAAGTGTAAAATCCAGAAAGGCAGGACAGGCCATGGAGAACTGGGAGCCTTGTTATGCTGATGGGCGGGATGTAAATTGCCAACAGACACTCGGGAGAAGTGTATGGTGTTTCCTGAAACATCTAAAAAACAAAGCAACAGAGCCTAGGGCACTTCCACTTATGGTCCTATAGCTTAGGGAAATTAAAATCAAAAAGACACAGCCACCCCAAAGTTTGGGACGCCTCTGTTTACAAGAACCTCGTTTACCGTACAAGTTCAATATCACAGAAAGTGAAAAATGGATAAAGAACTTGTGGTACTTACGTACAATGCAGTATCACTCAGCAATGAAATCTATGTCATCAGGCCCTTAGCAGCATAATGAGTGGATTCAGGTACGATGATTCTAACTGAAATAAGTCACACAGAAAAAGAAACATCATAAGATATCAGTAATACACGGAATGTAAACTTGGCTACACAGGAACTGAATTACAGAACAGAACAGGGTCTCAAATTTAGAAAACCAACTTATGCTTGCTTAAGGGGAAAGGTGAGTTGGGGTGCTGCATAAAACCAGAGATTGAAATGAGCACAGATAAAGTTCCTTAAGCCAAATACGGAATAGACAAGAGCTACTCCTTGCTCAAAGAAATGGACTCAACACCGCATATTAAACGCCTAAGAATGTACCTGACTAGTAAGTATCTTAAAACCTATGGATTGCTATGTCTCCGAAAGAGAATCAAGCATGTGTACAGGGGCATAAACGCAGCAGTGATAGGATTGGTGAGGTTCGATGAGCAAATTAAGACCCTTTGATGTCATATTGCATGGTACCCATTCCACGGGTTTCAACTACCCAGGTTTAAGGTATTCTTCCTTCAGCTAAAACATGCATGTGGAACCCAGAGTATGATCAACCATGTGATCGGGAGACGTGTTCAAATATGTCTCAGTTTTCGTACCCTGGTACTCGGGTTCAACATTCCAGACGCTTTACTAACACTCTCCCGACTTGGAGAGTCAGCGCCTTTAACCTCCTGTTTGGCCCAGTTTGCAATTTCTGCGGAAGATGAACAGGAATAGGGAGAACCAATGAGAGACTAGCTGGAGGTGTCTGGAAGGGCAAATTTAACTTTCATTTCCCACCAGGAAGTGGAAATAACCAAAGGCTCAGTGTGCCGTGCCGGAACCAGATTAGAGCCTGAAGACATCCTGCGGTGTTGCGGCCAGCTCAAAAGAAAGCGAGTTGAAGAAAGGAGCTCAGGGGCACTGTAATTCACAAACCTGCAGAGTTATAAATGACAGCTATCGTCCAAAAATATACTAAAGTAAGGCTGCCAAGAGGACTTGAAAGCGGGGCAGAATTGCAGGAAACTGATTTCAGGAGGTAGACTGGAATTGCATTGAAAGCATAGGAAAAGAGGCAGAACGTCCACAATGATGCACTTGGCCAAAAAGGGCGTATGCGTTTTTTCCTGAATATATTCAGGAAAAAACGCATACGCCCTTTTTGGCCAACCAAGCAAGCTTGCAAAGGAAATCTGCACTACAATGAAGTCTCACTTCCCCCCGGTCAAAAGGGCCATCTGAAAAAAGTGTAAAATCCAGCAAGGCAGGACAGGCCATGGAGAACTGGGAGCCTTGTTATGCTGATGGGCGGGATGTAAATTGCCAACAGACACTCGGGAGAAGTGTATGGTGTTTCCTGAAACATCTAAAAAACAAAGCAACAGAGCCTAGGGCACTTCCACTTATGGTCCTATAGCTTAGGGAAATTAAAATCAAAAAGACACAGCCACCCCAAAGTTTGGGACGCCTCTGGTTACAAGAACCTCGTTTACAGTACAAGTTCAACATCGCAGAAAGTGAAAAATGGATAAAGAAGTTGTGGTATTTACTTGCAAAGCAATATCACTCAGCAATGAAATCTATGTCATCAGGCCCTTAGAAGCACAATGAGTGGATTCAGGTATGATGATTCTAACTGAAATAAGTCACACAGAAAATGAAACATCATAAGGTATCAGTAATACACGGAATGTAAACTTGGCTACACAGGAACTGAATTACAGAACAGAACAGGGTCTCAAATTTAGAAAACCAACTTATGCTTGCTTAAGGGGAAAGGTGAGTTGGGGTGCTGCATAAAACCAGAGATTGAAATGAGCACAGATAAAGTTCCTTAAGCCAAATACGGAATAGACAAGAGCTACTCCTTGCTCAACGAAATGGACTCAACACCGCATATTAAACGCCTAAGAATGTACCTGACTAGTAAGTATCTTAAAACCTATGGATGGCTATGTCTCCAAAAGAGAATCAAGCATGTGTACAGGGGCATAAACGCAGCAGTGATAGGATTGGAGAGGTTCGATGAGCAAATGAAGACCCTTTGAAGTCATATTGCATGGTACCCATTCCACGAGTTTCAACTACCCAGGTTTAAGTTATTCTTCATTCAGCTAAAACATGAATGTGGAACCTAGAGTATGATCAACCATGTGATCAGGAGACGTGTTCAAATATGTCTCAGTTTTCGTACCCTGGTACTCGGGTGCAACATTCCAGATGCTTTACTAACACTCTCCCGACTTGGAGAGTCAGTCCCTTTAACCTCCTGTTTGGCCCAGTTTGCAATTTCTGCGGAAGATGAACAGGAATAGGGAGAACCAATGAGAGACTAGCTGGAGGTGTCTGGACGGGCAAATTTAACTCTCATTTCCCACCAGGAAGAGGAATTAACCAAAGGCTCAGCGTGCCTTGCCAGAACCAGATTAGGGCCTGAAGCCATCCTGCGGTGTTGCGACCAGCTCACAAGAAAGCGAGTTGAAGAAAGGAGCTCAGGGGCACTGTAATTCACAATCCTGCAGAGTTATAAATGACAGCTATCGTCCAAAAATATACTGAAGTAAGGCTGCCAAGAGGACTTGAAAGCGGGGCAGAATTGCAGGAAACCGATTTCAGGAGGTAGACTGGAATTGCATTGAAAGCATAGGAAAAGAGGCAGAACGTCCACAATGATGCACTTGGCCAAAAAGGGCGTATGCGTTTTTTCCTGAATATACTCAGGAAAAAACGCATACGCCCTTTTTGGCCAACCAAGCAAGCTTGCAAAGGAAATCTGCACTACATGAAGTCTCAATTCCCCCTGGTCAAAAGGGCCATCTGAAAAAAGTGTAAAATCCAGAAAGGCAGGACAGGCCATGGAGAACTGGGAGCCTTGTTATGCTGATGGGCGGGATGTAAATTGCCAACAGACACTCGGGAGAAGTGTATGGTGTTTCCTGAAACATCTAAAAAAACAAAGCAACAGAGCCTAGGGCACTTCCACTTATGGTCCTATAGCTTAGGGAAATTAAAATCAAAAAGACACAGCCACCCCAAAGTTTGGGACGCCTCTGTTTACAAGAACCTCGTTTACCGTACAAGTTCAATATCACAGAAAGTGAAAAATGGATAAAGAACTTGTGGTACTTACGTACAATGCAGTATCACTCAGCAATGAAATCTATGTCATCAGGCCCTTAGCAGCATAATGAGTGGATTCAGGTACGATGATTCTAACTGAAATAAGTCACACAGAAAAAGAAACATCATAAGATATCAGTAATACACGGAATGTAAACTTGGCTACACAGGAACTGAATTACAGAACAGAACAGGGTCTCAAATTTAGAAAACCAACTTATGCTTGCTTAAGGGGAAAGGTGAGTTGGGGTGCTGCATAAAACCAGAGATTGAAATGAGCACAGATAAAGTTCCTTAAGCCAAATACGGAATAGACAAGAGCTACTCCTTGCTCAAAGAAATGGACTCAACACCGCATATTAAACGCCTAAGAATGTACCTGACTAGTAAGTATCTTAAAACCTATGGATTGCTATGTCTCCGAAAGAGAATCAAGCATGTGTACAGGGGCATAAACGCAGCAGTGATAGGATTGTTGAGGTTCGATGAGCAAATTAAGACCCTTTGAAGTCAATTTGCATGGTACCCATTGCACGGGTCTCAACTCTCCAGGTTTAAGGTATTCTTCCTTCAGCTAAAACATGCATGTGGAACCCAGAGTATGATCAACCGTGTGAACGGGAGACGTGTTCAAATATGTCTCAGTTTTCCTCCCCTGGTACTCGGGTGCAACATTCCAGATTCTTTACTAACACTCTCCCGACTTGGAGAGTGAGCGACTTTAACCTCCTGTTTGGCCCAGTTTGCAATTTCTGCGGAAGATGAACAGGAATAGGGAGAACCAATGAGAGACTAGCTGGAGTTGTCTGGACGGGCAAATTTAACTCTCATTTCCCACCAGGAAGAGGATATAACCAAAGGCTCAGTGTGCCGTGCCGGAACCAGATTAGAGCCTGAAGCCATCCTGCGGTGTTGCGGCCAGCTCAAAATAAAGCGAGTTGAAGAAAGGAGCTCAGGGGCACTGTAATTCACAAACCTGCAGAGTTATAAATGACAGCTATCGTCCAAAAATATACTGAAGTAAGGCTGCCAAGAGGACTTGAAAGCGGGGCAGAATTGCAGGAAACCGATTTCAGGAGGTAGACTGGAATTGCATTGAAAGCATAGGAAAAGAGGCAGAACGTCCACAATGATGCACTTGGCCAAAAAGGGCGTATGCGTTTTTTCCTGAATATATTCAGGAAAAAACGCATACGCCCTTTTTGGCCAACCAAGCAAGCTTGCAAAGGAAATCTGCACTACAATGAAGTCTCACTTCCCCCCGGTCAAAAGGGCCATCTGAAAAAAGTGTAAAATCCAGCAAGGCAGGACAGGCCATGGAGAACTGGGAGCCTTGTTATGCTGATGGGCGGGATGTAAATTGCCAACAGACACTTGGGAGAAGTGTATGGTGTTTCCTGAAAAATCTAAAAAACAAAGCAACAGAGCCTAGGACACTTCCACTTATGGTCCTATAGCTTAGGGAAATTAAAATCAAAAAGACACAGCCACCCCAAAGTTTGGAACGGGTCTGTTTACAAGAACCTCGTTTACAGTACAAGTTCAACATCGCAGAAAGTGAAAAATGGATAAAGAACTTTTGGTATTTACTTACAAATCAATATCACTCAGCAATGAAATCTATGTCATCAGGCCCTTAGCAGCACAATGAGTGGATTCAGGTATGATGATTCTAACTGAAATAAGTCACACAGAAAAAGAAACATCATAAGATATCAGTAATACACGGAATGTAAACTTGGCTACACAGGAACTGAATTCCAAAACAGAACAGGGTCTCAAATTTAGAAAACCAACTTATGCTTGCTTAAGGGGAAAGGTGAGTTGGGGTGCTGCATAAAACCAGAGATTGAAATGAGCACAGATAAAGTTCCTTAAGCCAAATATGGAATACACAAGAGCTACTCCTTGCTCAACGAAATGGACTCAACACCGCATATTAAACGCCTAAGAATGTACCTGACTAGTAAGTATCTTAAAACCTATGGATTGCTATGTCTCCGAAAGAGAATCAAGCATGTGTACAGGGGCATAAACGCAGCAGTGATAGAATTGGAGAGGTTCGGTGAGCAAATGAAGACCCTTTGATGTCATATTGCATGGTACCCATTCCACGGGTTTCAACTACCCAGGTTTAAGGTATTCTTCCTTCAGCTAAAACATGCATGTGGAACCCAGAGTATGATCAACCATGTGATCGGGAGACGTGTTCAAATATGTCTCAGTTTTCGTACCCTGGTACTCGGGTTCAACATTCCAGACGCTTTACTAACACTCTCCCGACTTGGAGAGTCAGCGCCTTTAACCTCCTGTTTGGCCCAGTTTGCAATTTCTGCGGAAGATGAACAGGAATAGGGAGAACCAATGAGAGACTAGCTGGAGGTGTCTGGAAGGGCAAATTTAACTTTCATTTCCCACCAGGAAGTGGAAATAACCAAAGGCTCAGTGTGCCGTGCCGGAACCAGATTAGAGCCTGAAGACATCCTGCGGTGTTGCGGCCAGCTCAAAAGAAAGCGAGTTGAAGAAAGGAGCTCAGGGGCACTGTAATTCACAAACCTGCAGAGTTATAAATGACAGCTATCGTCCAAAAATATACTAAAGTAAGGCTGCCAAGAGGACTTGAAAGCGGGGCAGAATTGCAGGAAACTGATTTCAGGAGGTAGACTGGAATTGCATTGAAAGCATAGGAAAAGAGGCAGAACGTCCACAATGATGCACTTGGCCAAAAAGGGCGTATGCGTTTTTTCCTGAATATATTCAGGAAAAAACGCATACGCCCTTTTTGGCCAACCAAGCAAGCTTGCAAAGGAAATCTGCACTACAATGAAGTCTCACTTCCCCCCGGTCAAAAGGGCCATCTGAAAAAAGTGTAAAATCCAGCAAGGCAGGACAGGCCATGGAGAACTGGGAGCCTTGTTATGCTGATGGGCGGGATGTAAATTGCCAACAGACACTCGGGAGAAGTGTATGGTGTTTCCTGAAACATCTAAAAAACAAAGCAACAGAGCCTAGGGCACTTCCACTTATGGTCCTATAGCTTAGGGAAATTAAAATCAAAAAGACACAGCCACCCCAAAGTTTGGGACGCCTCTGGTTACAAGAACCTCGTTTACAGTACAAGTTCAACATCGCAGAAAGTGAAAAATGGATAAAGAAGTTGTGGTATTTACTTGCAAAGCAATATCACTCAGCAATGAAATCTATGTCATCCGGCCCTTAGAAGCACAATGAGTGGATTCAGGTATGATGATTCTAACTGAAATAAGTCACACAGAAAATGAAACATCATAAGGTATCAGTAATACACGGAATGTAAACTTGGCTACACAGGAACTGAATTACAGAACAGAACAGGGTCTCAAATTTAGAAAACCAACTTATGCTTGCTTAAGGGGAAAGGTGAGTTGGGGTGCTGCATAAAACCAGAGATTGAAATGAGCACAGATAAATTTCCTTAAGCCAAATATGGAATAGACAAGAGCTACTCCTTGCTCAACGAAATGGACTCAACACCCCATATTAAACGCCTAAGAATGTACCTGACTAGTAAGTATCTTAAAACCTATGGATTGCTATGTCTCCAAAAGAGAATCAAGCGTGTGTACAGGGGCATAAACGCAGCAGTGATAGGATTGGAGAGGTTCGGTGAGCAAATGAAGACCCTTTGAAGTCAATTTGCATGGTACCCATTACACGGGTCTCAACTCTCCAGGTTTAAGGTATTCTTCCTTCAGCTAAAACATGCATGTGGAACCCTGAGTATGATCAACCGTGTGAACGGGAGACGTGTTCAAATATGTCTCAGTTTTCCTCCCCTGGTACTCGGGTGCAACATTCCAGATTCTTTACTAACACTCTCCCGACTTGGAGAGTCAGCGCCTTTAACCTCCTGTTTGGCCCAGTTTGCAATTTCTGCGGAAGATGAACAGGAATAGGGAGAACCAATGAGAGACTAGCTGGAGTTGTCTGGACGGGCAAATTTAACTCTCATTTCCCACCAGGAAGAGGAAATAACCAAAGGCTCAGCGTGCCGTGCCGGAACCAGATTAGGGCCTGAAGCCATCCTGCGGTGTTGCGGCCAGGTCACAAGAAAGCGAGTTGAAGAAAGGAGCTCAGGGGCACTGTAATTCACAAACCTGCAGAGTTATAAATGACAGCTATCGTCCAAAAATATACTGAAGTAAGGCTGCCAAGAGGACTTGAAAGCGGGGCAGAATTGCAGGAAACCGATTTCAGGAGGTAGACTGGAATTGCATTGAAAGCATAGGAAAAGAGGCAGAACGTCCACAATGATGCACTTGGCCAAAAAGGGCGTATGCGTTTTTTCCTGAATATATTCAGGAAAAAACGCATACGCCCTTTTTGGCCAACCAAGCAAGCTTGCAAAGGAAATCTGCACTACAATGAAGTCTCACTTCCCCCCGGTCAAAAGGGCCATCTGAAAAAAGTGTAAAATCCAGCAAGGCAGGACAGGCCATGGAGAACTGGGAGCCTTGTTATGCTGATGGGCGGGATGTAAATTGCCAACAGACACTCGGGAGAAGTGTATGGTGTTTCCTGAAACATCTAAAAAACAAAGCAACAGAGCCTAGGGCACTTCCACTTATGGTCCTATAGCTTAGGGAAATTAAAATCAAAAAGGCACAGCCACCCCAAAGTTTGGAACGGCTCTGTTTACAAGAACCTCGTTTACAGTACAAGTTCAACATCGCAGAAAGTGAAAAATGGATAAAGAACTTTTGGTATTTACTTACAAAGAAATATCACTCAGCAATGAAATCTATGTCATCAGGCCCTTAGCAGCACAATGAGTGGATTCAGGTATGATGATTCTAACTGAAATAAGTCACACAGAAAAAGAAACATCATAAGATATCAGTAATACACGGAATGTAAACTTGGCTACACAGGAACTGAATTCCAAAACAGAACAGGGTCTCAAATTTAGAAAACCAACTTATGCTTGCTTAAGGGGAAAGGTGAGTTGGGGTGCTGCATAAAACCAGAGATTGAAATGAGCACAGATAAAGTTCCTTAAGCCAAATATGGAATAGACAAGAGCTACTCCTTGCTCAACGAAATGGACTCAACACCGCATATTAAACGCCTAAGAATGTACCTGACTAGTAAGTATCTTAAAACCTATGGATTGCTATGTCTCCGAAAGAGAATCAAGCATGTGTACAGGGGCATAAACGCAGCAGTGATAGGATTGGAGAGGTTCGGTGAGCAAATGAAGACCCTTTGATGTCATATTGCATGGTACCCATTCAACGGGTTTCAACTACCCAGGTTTAAGGTATTCTTCCTTCAGCTAAAACATGCATGTGGAACCCAGAGTATGATCAACCATGTGATCGGGAGACGTGTTCAAATATGTCTCAGTTTTCGTACCCTGGTACTCGGGTGCAACATTCCAGACGCTTTACTAACACTCTCCCGACTTGGAGAGTCAATCCCTTTAACCTCCTGTTTAGCCCAGTTTGCAATTTCTGCGGAAGATGAACAGGAATAGCGAGAACCAATGAGAGACTAGCTGGAGGTATTTGGACGGGCAAATTTAACTCTCATTTCCCACCAGGAAGAGGAAATAACCAAAGGCTCAGCGTGCCGTGCTGGAACCAGATTAGGGCCTGAAGCCATCCTGCGGTGTTGCGGCCAGCTCAAAAGAAAGCGAGTTGAAGAAAGGAGCTCAGGGGCACTGTAATTCACAAACCTGCAGAGTTATAAATGACAGCTATCGTCCAAAAATATACTGAAGTAAGGCTGCCAAGAGGACTTGAAAGCGGGGCAGAATTGCAGGAAACCGATTTCAGGAGGTAGACTGGAATTGCATTGAAAGCATAGGAAAAGAGGCAGAACGTCCACAATGATGCACTTGGCCAAAAAGGGCGTATGCGTTTTTTCCTGAATATATTCAGGAAAAAACGCATACGCCCTTTTTGGCCAACCAAGCAAGCTTGCAAAGGAAATCTGCACTACAATGAAGTCTCAATTCCCCCTGGTCAAAAGGGCCATCTGAAAAAAGTGTAAAATCCAGCAAGGCAGGACAGGCCATGGAGAACTGGGAGCCTTGTTATGCTGATGGGCGGGATGTAAATTGCCAACAGACACTCGGGAGAAGTGTATGGTGTTTCCTGAAACATCTAAAAAACAAAGCAACAGAGCCTAGGGCACTTCCACTTATGGTCCTATAGCTTAGGGAAATTAAAATCAAAAAGACACAGCCACCCCAAAGTTTGGGACGCCTCTGGTTACAAGAACCTCGTTTACAGTACAAGTTCAACATCGCAGAAAGTGAAAAATGGATAAAGAAGTTGTGGTATTTACTTGCAAAGCAATATCACTCAGCAATGAAATCTATGTCATCAGGCCCTTAGAAGCACAATGAGTGGATTCAGGTATGATGATTCTAACTGAAATAAGTCACACAGAAAATGAAACATCATAAGGTATCAGTAATACATGGAATGTAAACTTGGCTACACAGGAACTGAATTACAGAACAGAACAGGGTCTCAAATTTAGAAAACCAACTTATGCTTGCTTAAGGGGAAAGGTGAGTTGGGGTGCTGCATAAAACCAGAGATTGAAATGAGCACAGATAAATTTCCTTAAGCCAAATATGGAATAGACAAGAGCTACTCCTTGCTCAACGAAATGGACTCAACACCCCATATTAAACGCCTAAGAATGTACCTGACTAGTAAGTATCTTAAAACCTATGGATTGCTATGTCTCCAAAAGAGAATCAAGCGTGTGTACAGGGGCATAAACGCAGCAGTGATAGGATTGGAGAGGTTCGGTGAGCAAATGAAGACCCTTTGAAGTCAATTTGCATGGTACCCATTACACGGGTCTCAACTCTCCAGGTTTAAGGTATTCTTCCTTCAGCTAAAACATGCATGTGGAACCCAGAGTATGATCAACCATGTGATCGAGAGACGTGTTCAAATACGTCTCAGTATTCCTCCCCTGGTACTCGAGTGCAACATTCCAGACGCTTTACTAACACTCTCCCCACTTGGAGAGTCAGTCCCTTTAACCTCCTGTTTGGCCCAGTTTGTAATTTCTGCAGAAGATGAACAGGAATAGCGAGAACCAATGAGAGACTAGCTGGAGGTGTCTGGACGGGCAAATGTAACTCTCATTTCCCACCAGGAAGAGGAATTAACCAAAGGCTCAGCGTGCCGTGCCGGAACCAGATTAGGGCCTGAAGCCATCCTGCGGTGTTGCGGCCAGCTCAAAAGAAAGCGAGTTGAATAAAGGAGCTCAGGGGCACTGTAATTCACAAACCTGCAGAGTTATAAATGACAGCTATCGTCCAAAAATATACTGAAGTAAGGCTGCCAAGAGGACTTGAAAGCGGGGCAGAATTGCAGGAAACCGATTTCAGGAGGTAGACTGGAATTGCATTGAAAGCATAGGAAAAGAGGCAGAACGTCCACAATGATGCACTTGGCCAAAAAGGGCGTATGCGTTTTTTCCTGAATATATTCAGGAAAAAACGCATACGCCCTTTTTGGCCAACCAAGCAAGCTTGCAAAGGAAATCTGCACTACAATGAAGTCTCACTTCCCCCCGGTCAAAAGGGCCATCTGAAAAAAGTGTAAAATCCAGAAAGGCAGGACAGGCCATGGAGAACTGGGAGCCTTGTTATGCTGATGGGCGGGATGTAAATTGCCAACAGACACTCGGGAGAAGTGTATGGTGTTTCCTGAAACATCTAAAAAACAAAGCAACAGAGCCTAGGGCACTTCCACTTATGGTCCTATAGCTTAGGGAAATTAAAATCAAAAAGACACAGCCACCCCAAAGTTTGGGACGCCTCTGTTTACAAGAACCTCGTTTACAGTACAAGTTCAACATCGCAGAAAGTGAGAAATGGATAAAGAAGTTGTGGTATTTACTTACAAAGCAATATCACTCAGCAATGAAATCTATGTCATCAGGCCCTTAGCAGCACAATGAGTGGATTCAGGTATGATGATTCTAACTGAAATAAGTCACACAGAAAGAGAAACATCATAAGATATCAGTAATACACGGAATGTAAACTTGGCTACACAGGAACTGAATTACAGAACAGAACAGGGTCTCAAATTTAGAAAACCAACTTATGCTTGCTTAA
Organism: Grampus griseus; assembly: GCF_964374135.1. Lineage (NCBI taxonomy): Eukaryota > Metazoa > Chordata > Mammalia > Artiodactyla > Delphinidae > Grampus > Grampus griseus. The sequence goes on along the minus strand of NW_028133091.1, from coordinate 126,806 downwards.
GGGGAAAGGTGAGTTGGGGTGCTGCATAAAACCAGAGATTGAAATGAGCACAGATAAAGTTCCTTAAGCCAAATATGGAATAGACAAGAGCTACTCCTTGCTCAACGAAATGGACTCAACACCGCATATTAAACGCCTAAGAATGTACCTGACTAGTAAGTATCTTAAAACCTATGGATTGCTATGTCTCCGAAAGTGAATCAAGCATGTGTACAGGGGCATAAACGCAGCAGTGATAGGATTGGAGAGGTTCGGTGAGCAAATTAAGACCCTTTGATGTCATATTGCATGGTACCCATTCCACGGGTTTCAACTACCCAGGTTTAAGGTATTCTTCCTTCAGCTAAAACATGCATGTGGAACCCAGAGTATGATCAACCATGTGATCGGGAGACGTGTTCAAATATGTCTCAGTTTTCCTCCCCTGGTACTCGGGTGCAACATTCCAGACGCTTTACTAACACTCTCCCGACTTGGAGAGTCAGTTCCTTTAACCTCCTGTTTAGCCCAGTTTGCAATTTCTGCGGAAGATGAACAGGAATAGGGAGAACCAATGAGAGACTAGCTGGAGGTGTCTGGACGGGCAAATTTAACTCTCATTTCCCACCAGGAAGAGTAAATAACCAAACGCTCAGCGTGCCGTGCCGGAACCAGATTAGGGCCTGAAGCCATCCTGCGGTGTTGCGGCCAGCTCAAAAGAAAGCGAGTTGAAGAAAGGAGCTCAGGGGCACTGTAATTCACAAACCTGCAGAGTTATAAATGACAGCTATCGTCCAAAAATATACTGAAGTAAGGCTGCCAAGAGGACTTGAAAGCGGGGCAGAATTGCAGGAAACCGATTTCAGGAGGTAGACTGGAATTGCATTGAAAGCATAGGAAAAGAGGCAGAACGTCCACAATGATGCACTTGGCCAAAAAGGGCGTATGCGTTTTTTCCTGAATATATTCAGGAAAAAACGCATACGCCCTTTTTGGCCAACCAAGCAAGCTTGCAAAGGAAATCTGCACTACAATGAAGTCTCACTTCCCCCCGGTCAAAAGGGCCATCTGAAAAAAGTGTAAAATCCAGCAAGGCAGGACAGGCCATGGAGAACTGGGAGCCTTGTTATGCTGATGGGCGGGATGTAAATTGCCAACAGACACTCGGGAGAAGTGTATGGTGTTTCTTGAAACATCTAAAAAACAAAGCAACAGAGCCTAGGGCACTTCCACTTATGGTCCTATAGCTTAGGGAAATTAAAATCAAAAAGACACAGCCACCCCAAAGTTTGGGACGCCTCTGTTTACAAGAACCTCGTTTACAGTACAAGTTCAACATCGCCGAAAGTGAAAAATGGATAAAGAAGTTGTGGTATTTACTTGCAAAGCAATATCACTCAGCAATGAAATCTATGTCATCAGGCCCTTAGCAGCACAATGAGTGGATTCATGTATGATGATTCTAACTGAAATAAGTCACACAGAAAATGAAACATCATAAGGTATCAGTAATACACGGAATGTAAACTTGGCTACACAGGAACTGAATTACAGAACAGAACAGGGTCTCAAATTTAGAAAACCAACTTATGCTTGCTTAAGGGGAAAGGTGAGTTGGGGTGCTGCTTAAAACCAGAGATTGAAATGAGCACAGATAAAGTTCCTTAAGCCAAATATGGAATAGACAAGAGCTACTCCTTGCTCAACGAAATGGACTCAACACCCCATATTAAACGCCTAAGAATGTACCTGACTAGTAAGTATCTTAAAACCTATGGATTGCTATGTCTCCAAAAGAGAATCAAGCGTGTGAACAGGGGCATAAACGCAGCAGTGATAGGATTGGAGAGGTTCGGTGAGCAAATGAAGACCCTTTGAAGTCAATTTGCATGGTACCCATTACACGGGTCTCAACTCTCCAGGATTAAGGTATTCTTCCTTCAGCTAAAACATGCATGTGGAACCCAGAGTATGATCAACCGTGTGAACGGGAGACGTGTTCAAATATGTCTCAGTTTTCCTCCCCTGGTACTCGGGTGCAACATTCCAGATTCTTTACTAACACTGTCCCGACTTGGAGAGTCAGTCCCTTTAACCTCCTGTTTGGCCCAGTTTGCAATTTCTGCGGAAGATGAACAGGAATAGGGAGAACCAATGAGAGACTAGCTGGAGGTGTCTGGACGGGCAAATTTAACTCTCATTTCCCACCAGGAAGAGGAAATAACCAAAGGCTCAGTGTGCCGTGCCGGAACCAGATTAGAGCCTGAAGCCATCCTGCGGTGTTGCGGCCAGCTCAAAAGAAAGCGAGTTGAAGAAAGGAGCTCAGGGGCACTGTAATTCACAAACCTGCAGAGTTATAAATGACAGCTATCGTCCAAAAATATACTGAAGTAAGGCTGCCAAGAGGACTTGAAAGCGGGGCAGAATTGCAGGAAACCGATTTCAGGAGGTAGACTGGAATTGCATTGAAAGCATAGGAAAAGAGGCAGAACGTCCACAATGATGCACTTGGCCAAAAAGGGCGTATGCGTTTTTTCCTGAATATATTCAGGAAAAAACGCATACGCCCTTTTTGGCCAACCAAACAAGCTTGCAAAGGAAATCTGCAATACAATGAAGTCTCACTTCCCCCTGGTCAAAAGGGCCATCTGAAAAAAGTGTAAAATCCAGAAAGGCAGGACAGGCCATGGAGAACTGGGAGCCTTGTTATGCTGATGGGCGGGATGTAAATTGCCAACAGACACTCGGGAGAAGTGTATGGTGTTTCCTGAAACATCTAAAAAACAAAGCAACAGAGCCTAGGGCACTTCCACTTATGGTCCTATAGCTTAGGGAAATTAAAATCAAAAAGACACAGCCACCCCAAAGTTTGGGACGCCTCTGTTTACAAGAACCTCGTTTACAGTACAAGTTCAACATCGCAGAAAGTGAGAAATGGATAAAGAAGTTGTGGTATTTACTTACAAAGCAATATCACTCAGCAATGAAATCTATGTCATCAGGCCCTTAGCAGCACAATGAGTGGATTCAGGTATGATGATTCTAACTGAAATAAGTCACAGTGAAAAACAAACATCATAAGATATCACTAATACACGGAATGTAAACTTGGCTACACAGGAACTGAATTCCAAAACAGAACAGGGTCTCAAATTTAGAAAACCTACTTATGCTTGCTTAAGGGGAAAGGTGAGTTGGGGTGCTGCATAAAACCAGAGATTGAAATGAGCACAGATAAAGTTCCTTAAGCCAAATATGGAATACACCAGAGCTACTCCTTGCTCAACGAAATGGACTCAACACCTCATATTAAACGCCTAAGAATGTACCTGACTAGTAAGTATCTTAAAACCTATGGATTGCTATGTCTCCAAAAGAGAATCAAGCGTGTGTACAGGGGCATAAACGCAGCAGTGATAGGATTGGAGAGGTTCGGTGAGCAAATGAAGACCCTTTGAAGTCATATTGCATGGTACCCATTCCACGGGTCTCAACTCTCCAGGTTTAAGGTATTCTTCCTTCAGCTAAAACATGCATGTGGAACCCAGAGTATGATCAACCGTGTGAACGGGAGACGTGTTCAAATATGTCTCAGTTTTCCTCCCCTGGTACTCAGGTGCAACATTCTAGACGCTTTACTAACACTCTCCCGACTTGGAGAGTCAGCGCCTTTAACCTCCTGTTTGGCCCAGTTTGCAATTTCTGCGGAAGATGAACAGGAATAGGGAGAACCAATGAGAGACTAGCTGGAGGTGTCTGGACGGGCAAATTTAACTCTCATTTCCCACCAGGAAGAGGAAATAACCAAAGGCTCAGTGTGCTGTGCCGGAACCAGATTAGAGCCTGAAGCCATCCTGCGGTGTTGCGGCCAGCTCACAAGAAAGCGAGTTGAAGAAAGGAGCTCAGGGGCACTGTAATTCACAAACCTGCAGAGTTATAAATGACAGCTATCGTCCAAAAATATACTGAAGTAAGGCTGCCAAGAGGACTTGAAAGCGGGGCAGAATTGCAGGAAACCGATTTCAGGAGGTAGACTGGAATTGCATTGAAAGCATAGGAAAAGAGGCAGAACGTCCACAATGATGCACTTGGCCAAAAAGGGCATATGCGTTTTTTCCTGAATATATTCAGGAAAAAACCCATATGCCCTTTTTGGCCAACCAAGCAAGCTTGCAAAGGAAATCTGCACTACAATGAAGTCTCACTTCCCCCCGGTCAAAAGGGCCATCTGAAAAAAGTGTAAAATCCAGAAAGGCAGGACAGGCCATGGAGAACTGGGAGCCTTGTTTTGCTGATGGGCGGGATGTAAATTGCCAACAGACACTCGGGAGAAGTGTATGGTGTTTCCTGAAACATCTAAAAAACAAAGCAACAGAGCCTAGGTCACTTCCACTTATGGTCCTATAGCTTAGGGAAATTAAAATCAAAAAGACACAGCCACCCCAAAGTTTGGGACGCCTCTGTTTACAAGAACCTCGTTTACAGTACAAGTTCAACATCGCAGAAAGTGAAAAATGGATAAAGAATTTGTGGTATTTACTTACAAAGCAATATCACTCAGCAATGAAATCTATGTCATCAGGCCCTTAGCAGCACAATGAGTGGATTCAGGTATGATGATTCTAACTGAAATAAGTCACACAGAAAGAGAAACATCATAAGATATCAGTAATACACGGAATGTAAACTTGGCTACACAGGAACTGAATTACAGAACAGAACAGGGTCTCAAATTTAGAAAACCAACTTATGCTTGCTTAAGGGGAAAGGTGAGTTGGGGTGCTGCATAAAACCAGAGATTGAAATGAGCACAGATAAAGTTCCTTAAGCCAAATATGGAATAGACAAGAGCTACTCCTTGCTCAACGAAATGGACTCAACACCGCATATTAAACGCCTAAGAATGTACCTGACTAGTAAGTATCTTAAAACCTATGGATTGCTATGTCTCCGAAAGAGAATCAAGCATGTGTACAGGGGCATAAACGCAGCAGTGATAGGATTGGAGAGGTTCGGTGAGCAAATGAAGACCCTTTGATGTCATATTGCATGGTACCCATTCCACGGGTCTCAACTCTCCAGGTTTAAGGTATTCTTCCTTCAGCTAAAACATGCATGTGGAACCCAGAGTATGATCAACCATGTGATCGGGAGACGTGTTCAAATATGTCTCAGTTTTCGTACCCTGGTACTCGGGTGCAACATTCCAGACGCTTTACTAACACTCTCCCGACTTGGAGAGTCAGTCCCTTTAACCTCCTGTTTAGCCCAGTTTGCAATTTCTGCGGAAGATGAACAGGAATAGCGAGAACCAATGAGAGACTAGCTGGAGGTGTCTGCACGGGCAAATTTAACTCTCATTTCCCACCAGGAAGAGGAATTAACCAAAGGCTCAGCGTGCCGTGCTGGAACAAGATTAGGGCCTGAAGCCATCCTGCGGTGTTGCGGCCAGCTCAAAAGAAAGCGAGTTGAAGAAAGGAGCTCAGGGGCACTGTAATTCACAAACCTGCAGAGTTATAAATGACAGCTATCGTCCAAAAATATACTGAAGTAAGGCTGCCAAGAGGACTTGAAAGCGGGGCAGAATTGCAGGAAACCGATTTCAGGAGGTAGACTGGAATTGCATTGAAAGCATAGGAAAAGAGGCAGAACGTCCACAATGATGCACTTGGCCAAAAAGGGCGTATGCGTTTTTTCCTGAATATATTCAGGAAAAAACGCATACGCCCTTTTTGGCCAACCAAGCAAGCTTGCAAAGGAAATCTGCACTACAATGAAGTCTCACTTCCCCCCGGTCAAAAGGGTCATCTGAAAAAAGTGTAAAATCCAGCAAGGCAGGACAGGCCATGGAGAACTGGGAGCCTTGTTATGCTGATGGGCGGGATGTAAATTGCCAACAGACACTCGGGAGAAGTGTATGGTTTTTCCTGAAACATCTAAAAAACAAAGCAACAGAGCCTAGGGCACTTCCACTTATGGTCCTATAGCTTAGGGAAATTAAAATCAAAAAGACACAGCCACCCCAAAGTTTGGGACGCCTCTGTTTACAAGAACCTCGTTTACAGTACAAGTTCAACATCGCAGAAAGTGAAAAATGGATAAAGAAGTTGTGGTATTTACTTGCAAAGCAATATCACTCAGCAATGAAATCTATGTCATCAGGCCCTTAGCAGCACAATGAGTAGATTCAGGTATGATGATTCTAACTGAAATAAGTCACACAGAAAATGAAACATCATAAGGTATCAGTAATACACGGAATGTAAACTTGCCTACACAGGAACTGAATTACAGAACAGAACAGGGTCTCAAATTTAGAAAACCAACTTATGCTTGCTTAAGGGGAAAGGTGAGTTGGGGTGCTGCATAAAACCAGAGATTGAAATGAGCACTGATAAAGTTCCTTAAGCCAAATATGGAATAGACAAGAGCTACTCCTTGCTCAACGAAATGGACTCAACACCGCATATTAAACGCCAAAGAATGTACCTGACTAGTAAGTATCTTAAAACCTATGGATTGCTATGTCTCCAAAAGAGAATCAAGCGTGTGTACAGGGGCATAAACGCAGCAGTGATAGGATTGGAGAGGTTCGGTGAGCAAATGAAGACCCTTTGAAGTCAATTTGCATGGTACCCATTACACGGGTCTCAACTCTCCAGGTTTAAGGTATTCTTCCTTCAGCTAAAACATGCATGTGGAACCCAGAGTATGATCAACCGTGTGAACGGGAGACGTGTTCAAATATGTCTCAGTTTTCCTCCCCTGGTACTCGGGTGCAACATTCCAGATTCTTTACTAACACTCTCCCGACTTGGAGAGTCAGCGCCTTTAACCTCCTGTTTGGCCCAGTTTGCAATTTCTGCGGAAGATGAACAGGAATAGGGAGAACCAATGAGAGACTAGCTGGAGTTGTCTGGACGGGCAAATTTAACTCTCATTTCCCACCAGGAAGAGGAAATAACCAAAGGCTAGGTGTGCCGTGCCGGAACCAGATTAGAGCCTGAAGCCATCCTGCGGTGTTGCGGCCAGCTCAAAAGAAAGCGAGTTGAAGAAAGGAGCTCAGGGGCACTGTAATTCACAAACCTGCAGAGTTATAAATGACAGCTATCGTCCAAAAATATACTGAAGTAAGGCTGCCAAGAGGACTTGAAAGCGGGGCAGAATTGCAGGAAACCGATTTCAGGAGGTAGACTGGAATTGCATTGAAAGCATAGGAAAAGAGGCAGAACGTCCACAATGATGCACTTGGCCAAAAAGGGCGTATGCGTTTTTTCCTGAATATATTCAGGAAAAAACGCATACGCCCTTTTTGGCCAACCAAGCAAGCTTGCAAAGGAAATCTGCACTACAATGAAGTCTCACTTCCCCCCGGTCAAAAGGGCCATCTGAAAAAAGTGTAAAATCCAGCAAGGCAGGACAGGCCATGGAGAACTGGGAGCCTTGTTATGCTGATGGGCGGGATGTAAATTGCCAACAGACACTCGGGAGAAGTGTATGGTGTTTCCTGAAACATCTAAAAAACAAAGCAACAGAGCCTAGGGCACTTCCACTTATGGTCCTATAGCTTAGGGAAATTAAAATCAAGAAGACACAGCCACCCCAAAGTTTGGAACGGCTCTGTTTACAAGAACCTCGTTTACAGTACAAGTTCAACATCGCAGAAAGTGAAAAATGGATAAAGAACTTGTGGTATTTACTTACAAAGCAATATCACTCAGCAATGAAATCTATGTCATCAGGCCCTTAGCAGCACAATGAGTGGATTCAGGTATGATGATTCTAACTGAAATAAGTCACACAGAAAAAGAAACATCATAAGATATCAGTAATACACGGAATGTAAACTTGGCTACACAGGAACTGAATTTCAAAACAGAACAGAGTCTCAAATTTAGAAAACAAACTTATGCTAGCTTAAGGGGAAAGGTGAGTTGGGGTGCTGCATAAAACCAGAGATTGAAATGAGCACAGATAAAGTTCCTTAAGCCAAATATGGAATAGACAAGAGCTACTCCTTGCTCAATGATAAGGACTCAACACCCCATATTAAACGCCTAAGAATGTACCTGACTAGTAAGTATCTTAAAACCTATGGATTGCTATGTCTCCAAAAGAGAATCAAGCATGTGTACAGGGGCATAAACACAGCAGTGATAGGATTGGAGAGGTTCGGTGAGCAAATGAAGACCCTTTGAAGTCATATTGCATGGTACCCATTCCACGGGTTTCAACTACCCAGGTTTAAGGTATTCTTCCTTCAGCTAAAACATGCATGTGGAACCCAGAGTATGATCAACCATGTGATCGAGAGACGTGTTCAAATATGTCTCAGTTTTCGTACTCTGGTACTCGGGTGCAACATTCCAGATGCTTTACTAACACTCTCCCGACTTGGAGAGTCAGTCCCTTTAACCTCCTGTTTAGCCCAGTTTGCAATTTCTGCGGAAGATGAACAGGAATAGCGAGAACCAATGAGAGACTAGCTGGAGGTGTCTGGACGGGCAAATTTAACTCTCATTTCCCACCAGGAAGAGGAATTAACCAAAGGCTCAGCGTGCCGTGCTGGAACAAGATTAGGGCCTGAAGCCATCCTGCGGTGTTGCGGCCAGGTCACAAGAAAGCGAGTTGAAGAAAGGAGCTCAGGGGCACTGTAATTCACAAACCTGCAGAGTTATAAATGACAGCTATCGTCCAAAAATATACTGAAGTAAGGCTGCCAAGAGGACTTGAAAGCGGGGCAGAATTGCAGGAAACCGATTTCAGGAGGTAGACTGGAATTGCATTGAAAGCATAGGAAAAGAGGCAGAACGTCCACAATGATGCACTTGGCCAAAAAGGGCGTATGCGTTTTTTCCTGAATATATTCAGGAAAAAACGCATACGCCCTTTTTGGCCAACCAAACAAGCTTGCAAAGGAAATCTGCAATACAATGAAGTCTCACTTCCCCCTGGTCAAAAGGGCCATCTGAAAAAAGTGTAAAATCCAGAAAGGCAGGACAGGCCATGGAGAACTGGGAGCCTTGTTATGCTGATGGGCGGGATGTAAATTGCCAACAGACACTCGGGAGAAGTGTATGGTGTTTCCTGAAACATCTAAAAAACAAAGCAACAGAGCCTAGGGCACTTCCACTTATGGTCCTATAGCTTAGGGAAATTAAAATCAAAAAGACACAGCCACCCCAAAGTTTGGGACGCCTCTGTTTACAAGAACCTCGTTTACAGTACAAGTTCAACATCGCAGAAAGTGAGAAATGGATAAAGAAGTTGTGGTATTTACTTACAAAGCAATATCACTCAGCAATGAAATCTATGTCATCAGGCCCTTAGCAGCACAATGAGTGGATTCAGGTATGATGATTCTAACTGAAATAAGTCACAGTGAAAAACAAACATCATAAGATATCACTAATACACGGAATGTAAACTTGGCTACACAGGAACTGAATTCCAAAACAGAACAGGGTCTCAAATTTAGAAAACCTACTTATGCTTGCTTAAGGGGAAAGGTGAGTTGGGGTGCTGCATAAAACCAGAGATTGAAATGAGCACAGATAAAGTTCCTTAAGCCAAATATGGAATACACCAGAGCTACTCCTTGCTCAACGAAATGGACTCAACACCTCATATTAAACGCCTAAGAATGTACCTGACTAGTAAGTATCTTAAAACCTATGGATTGCTATGTCTCCAAAAGAGAATCAAGCGTGTGTACAGGGGCATAAACGCAGCAGTGATAGGATTGGAGAGGTTCGGTGAGCAAATGAAGACCCTTTGAAGTCATATTGCATGGTACCCATTCCACGGGTCTCAACTCTCCAGGTTTAAGGTATTCTTCCTTCAGCTAAAACATGCATGTGGAACCCAGAGTATGATCAACCATGTGAACGGGAGACGTGTTCAAATATGTCTCAGTTTTCCTCCCCTGGTACTCAGGTGCAACATTCTAGACGCTTTACTAACACTCTCCCGACTTGGAGAGTCAGCGCCTTTAACCTCCTGTTTGGCCCAGTTTGCAATTTCTGCGGAAGATGAACAGGAATAGGGAGAACCAATGAGAGACTAGCTGGAGGTGTCTGGACGGGCAAATTTAACTCTCATTTCCCACCAGGAAGAGGAAATAACCAAAGGCTCAGTGTGCTGTGCCGGAACCAGATTAGAGCCTGAAGCCATCCTGCGGTGTTGCGGCCAGCTCACAAGAAAGCGAGTTGAAGAAAGGAGCTCAGGGGCACTGTAATTCACAAACCTGCAGAGTTATAAATGACAGCTATCGTCCAAAAATATACTGAAGTAAGGCTGCCAAGAGGACTTGAAAGCGGGGCAGAATTGCAGGAAACCGATTTCAGGAGGTAGACTGGAATTGCATTGAAAGCATAGGAAAAGAGGCAGAACGTCCACAATGATGCACTTGGCCAAAAAGGGCATATGCGTTTTTTCCTGAATATATTCAGGAAAAAACCCATATGCCCTTTTTGGCCAACCAAGCAAGCTTGCAAAGGAAATCTGCACTACAATGAAGTCTCACTTCCCCCCGGTCAAAAGGGCCATCTGAAAAAAGTGTAAAATCCAGAAAGGCAGGACAGGCCATGGAGAACTGGGAGCCTTGTTTTGCTGATGGGTGGGATGTAAATTGCCAACAGACACTCGGGAGAAGTGTATGGTGTTTCCTGAAACATCTAAAAAACAAAGCAACAGAGCCTAGGTCACTTCCACTTATGGTCCTATAGCTTAGGGAAATTAAAATCAAAAAGACACAGCCACCCCAAAGTTTGGGACGCCTCTGTTTACAAGAACCTCGTTTACAGTACAAGTTCAACATCGCAGAAAGTGAAAAATGGATAAAGAATTTGTGGTATTTACTTACAAAGCAATATCACTCAGCAATGAAATCTATGTCATCAGGCCCTTAGCAGCACAATGAGTGGATTCAGGTATGATGATTCTAACTGAAATAAGTCACACAGAAAGAGAAACATCATAAGATATCAGTAATACACGGAATGTAAACTTGGCTACACAGGAACTGAATTACAGAACAGAACAGGGTCTCAAATTTAGAAAACCAACTTATGCTTGCTTAAGGGGAAAGGTGAGTTGGGGTGCTGCATAAAACCAGAGATTGAAATGAGCACAGATAAAGTTCCTTAAGCCAAATATGGAATAGACAAGAGCTACTCCTTGCTCAACGAAATGGACTCAACACCGCATATTAAACGCCTAAGAATGTACCTGACTAGTAAGTATCTTAAAACCTATGGATTGCTATGTCTCCGAAAGAGAATCAAGCATGTGTACAGGGGCATAAACGCAGCAGTGATAGGATTGGAGAGGTTCGGTGAGCAAATGAAGACCCTTTGATGTCATATTGCATGGTACCCATTCCACGGGTCTCAACTCTCCAGGTTTAAGGTATTCTTCCTTCAGCTAAAACATGCATGTGGAACCCAGAGTATGATCAACCATGTGATCGGGAGACGTGTTCAAATATGTCTCAGTTTTCGTACCCTGGTACTCGGGTGCAACATTCCAGACGCTTTACTAACACTCTCCCGACTTGGAGAGTCAGTCCCTTTAACCTCCTGTTTAGCCCAGTTTGCAATTTCTGCGGAAGATGAACAGGAATAGCGAGAACCAATGAGAGACTAGCTGGAGGTGTCTGCACGGGCAAATTTAACTCTCATTTCCCACCAGGAAGAGGAATTAACCAAAGGCTCAGCGTGCCGTGCTGGAACAAGATTAGGGCCTGAAGCCATCCTGCGGTGTTGCGGCCAGCTCAAAAGAAAGCGAGTTGAAGAAAGGAGCTCAGGGGCACTGTAATTCACAAACCTGCAGAGTTATAAATGACAGCTATCGTCCAAAAATATACTGAAGTAAGGCTGCCAAGAGGACTTGAAAGCGGGGCAGAATTGCAGGAAACCGATTTCAGGAGGTAGACTGGAATTGCATTGAAAGCATAGGAAAAGAGGCAGAACGTCCACAATGATGCACTTGGCCAAAAAGGGCGTATGCGTTTTTTCCTGAATATATTCAGGAAAAAACGCATACGCCCTTTTTGGCCAACCAAGCAAGCTTGCAAAGGAAATCTGCACTACAATGAAGTCTCACTTCCCCCCGGTCAAAAGGGTCATCTGAAAAAAGTGTAAAATCCAGCAAGGCAGGACAGGCCATGGAGAACTGGGAGCCTTGTTATGCTGATGGGCGGGATGTAAATTGCCAACAGACACTCGGGAGAAGTGTATGGTGTTTCCTGAAACATCTAAAAAACAAAGCAACAGAGCCTAGGGCACTTCCACTTATGGTCCTATAGCTTAGGGAAATTAAAATCAAAAAGACACAGCCACCCCAAAGTTTGGGACGCCTCTGTTTACAAGAACCTCGTTTACAGTACAAGTTCAACATCGCAGAAAGTGAAAAATGGATAAAGAAGTTGTGGTATTTACTTGCAAAGCAATATCACTCAGCAATGAAATCTATGTCATCAGGCCCTTAGCAGCACAATGAGTAGATTCAGGTATGATGATTCTAACTGAAATAAGTCACACAGAAAATGAAACATCATAAGGTATCAGTAATACACGGAATGTAAACTTGCCTACACAGGAACTGAATTACAGAACAGAACAGGGTCTCAAATTTAGAAAACCAACTTATGCTTGCTTAAGGGGAAAGGTGAGTTGGGGTGCTGCATAAAACCAGAGATTGAAATGAGCACTGATAAAGTTCCTTAAGCCAAATATGGAATAGACAAGAGCTACTCCTTGCTCAACGAAATGGACTCAACACCGCATATTAAACGCCAAAGAATGTACCTGACTAGTAAGTATCTTAAAACCTATGGATTGCTATGTCTCCAAAAGAGAATCAAGCGTGTGTACAGGGGCATAAACGCAGCAGTGATAGGATTGGAGAGGTTCGGTGAGCAAATGAAGACCCTTTGAAGTCAATTTGCATGGTACCCATTACACGGGTCTCAACTCTCCAGGTTTAAGGTATTCTTCCTTCAGCTAAAACATGCATGTGGAACCCAGAGTATGATCAACCGTGTGAACGGGAGACGTGTTCAAATATGTCTCAGTTTTCCTCCCCTGGTACTCGGGTGCAACATTCCAGATTCTTTACTAACACTCTCCCGACTTGGAGAGTCAGCGCCTTTAACCTCCTGTTTGGCCCAGTTTGCAATTTCTGCGGAAGATGAACAGGAATAGGGAGAACCAATGAGAGACTAGCTGGAGTTGTCTGGACGGGCAAATTTAACTCTCATTTCCCACCAGGAAGAGGAAATAACCAAAGGCTAGGTGTGCCGTGCCGGAACCAGATTAGAGCCTGAAGCCATCCTGCGGTGTTGCGGCCAGCTCAAAAGAAAGCGAGTTGAAGAAAGGAGCTCAGGGGCACTGTAATTCACAAACCTGCAGAGTTATAAATGACAGCTATCGTCCAAAAATATACTGAAGTAAGGCTGCCAAGAGGACTTGAAAGCGGGGCAGAATTGCAGGAAACCGATTTCAGGAGGTAGACTGGAATTGCATTGAAAGCATAGGAAAAGAGGCAGAACGTCCACAATGATGCACTTGGCCAAAAAGGGCGTATGCGTTTTTTCCTGAATATATTCAGGAAAAAACGCATACGCCCTTTTTGGCCAACCAAGCAAGCTTGCAAAGGAAATCTGCACTACAATGAAGTCTCACTTCCCCCCGGTCAAAAGGGCCATCTGAAAAAAGTGTAAAATCCAGCAAGGCAGGACAGGCCATGGAGAACTGGGAGCCTTGTTATGCTGATGGGCGGGATGTAAATTGCCAACAGACACTCGGGAGAAGTGTATGGTGTTTCCTGAAACATCTAAAAAACAAAGCAACAGAGCCTAGGGCACTTCCACTTATGGTCCTATAGCTTAGGGAAATTAAAATCAAGAAGACACAGCCACCCCAAAGTTTGGAACGGCTCTGTTTACAAGAACCTCGTTTACAGTACAAGTTCAACATCGCAGAAAGTGAAAAATGGATAAAGAACTTGTGGTATTTACTTACAAAGCAATATCACTCAGCAATGAAATCTATGTCATCAGGCCCTTAGCAGCACAATGAGTGGATTCAGGTATGATGATTCTAACTGAAATAAGTCACACAGAAAAAGAAACATCATAAGATATCAGTAATACACGGAATGTAAACTTGGCTACACAGGAACTGAATTTCAAAACAGAACAGAGTCTCAAATTTAGAAAACAAACTTATGCTAGCTTAAGGGGAAAGGTGAGTTGGGGTGCTGCATAAAACCAGAGATTGAAATGAGCACAGATAAAGTTCCTTAAGCCAAATATGGAATAGACAAGAGCTACTCCTTGCTCAATGATAAGGACTCAACACCCCATATTAAACGCCTAAGAATGTACCTGACTAGTAAGTATCTTAAAACCTATGGATTGCTATGTCTCCAAAAGAGAATCAAGCATGTGTACAGGGGCATAAACACAGCAGTGATAGGATTGGAGAGGTTCGGTGAGCAAATGAAGACCCTTTGAAGTCATATTGCATGGTACCCATTCCACGGGTTTCAACTACCCAGGTTTAAGGTATTCTTCCTTCAGCTAAAACATGCATGTGGAACCCAGAGTATGATCAACCATGTGATCGAGAGACGTGTTCAAATATGTCTCAGTTTTCGTACTCTGGTACTCGGGTGCAACATTCCAGATGCTTTACTAACACTCTCCCGACTTGGAGAGTCAGTCCCTTTAACCTCCTGTTTAGCCCAGTTTGCAATTTCTGCGGAAGATGAACAGGAATAGCGAGAACCAATGAGAGACTAGCTGGAGGTGTCTGCACGGGCAAATTTAACTCTCATTTCCCACCAGGAAGAGGAATTAACCAAAGGCACAGCGTGCCGTGCTGGAACAAGATTAGGGCCTGAAGCCATCCTGCGGTGTTGCGGCCAGGTCACAAGAAAGCGAGTTGAAGAAAGGAGCTCAGGGGCACTGTAATTCACAAACCTGCAGAGTTATAAATGACAGCTATCGTCCAAAAATATACTGAAGTAAGGCTGCCAAGAGGACTTGAAAGCGGGGCAGAATTGCAGGAAACTGATTTCAGGAGGTAGACTGGAATTGCATTGAAAGCATAGGAAAAGAGGCAGAAAGTCCACAATGATGCACTTGGCCAAAAAGGGCGTATGCGTTTTTTCCTGAATATATTCAGGAAAAAACGCATACGCACTTTTTGGCCAACCAAGCAAGCTTGCAAAGGAAATCTGCACTACAATGAAGTCTCACTTCCCCCCGGTCAAAAGGGCCATCTGAAAAAAGTGTAAAATCCAGAAAGGCAGGACAGGCCATGGAGAACTGGGAGCCTTGTTATGCTGATGGGCGGGATGTAAATTGCCAACAGACACTCGGGAGAAGTGTATGGTGTTTCCTGAAACATCTAAAAAACAAAGCAACAGAGCCTAGGGCACTTCCACTTATGGTCCTATAGCTTAGGGAAATTAAAATCAAAAAGACACAGCCACCCCAAAGTTTGGGACGCCTCTGTTTACAAGAACCTCGTTACAGTACAAGTTCAACATCGCAGAAAATGAAAAATGGATAAAGAAGTTGTGGTATATACTTACAAAGCAATATCACTCAGCAATGAAATCTATGTCATCAGGCCCTTAGCAACACAATGAGTGGATTCAGGTATGATGATTCTAACTGAAATAAGTCACACAGAAAAAGAAACATCATAAGATATCACTAATACACGGAATATAAACTTGGCTACACAGGAACAGAATTCCAAAACAGAACAGCGTCTCAAATTTAGAAAACCAACTTATGCTTGCTTAAGGGGAAAGGTGAGTTGGGGTGCTGCATAAAACCAGAGATTGAAATGAGCACAGATAAAGTTCCTTAAGCCAAATATGGAATAGACAAGAGCTACTCCTTGCTGAACGAAATGGACTCAACACCCCATATTAAACGCCTAAGAATGTACCTGACTAGTAAGTATCTTAAAACCTATGGATTGCTATGTCTCCACAAGAGAATCAAGCATGTGTACAGGGGCATAAACGCAGCAGTGATAGGATTGGAGAGGTTCGGTGAGCAAATGAACACCCTTTGAAGTCATATTGCATGGTACCCATTCCACGGGTTTCAACTACCCAGTTTTAAGGTATTCTTCCTTCAGCTAAAACATGCATGTGGAACCTAGAGTATGATCAACCATGTGATCGGGAGACGTGTTCAAATATGTCTCAGTTTTCGTACCCTGGTACTCGGGTGCAACATTCCAGACGCTTTACTAACACTCTCCCCACTTGGAGAGTCAGTCCCTTTAACCTCCTGTTTGGCCCAGTTTGCAATTTCTGTGGAAGATGAACAGGAATAGGGAGAACCAATGAGAGACTAGCTGCAGGTGTCTGGACGGGCAAATTTAACTCTCATTTCCCACCAGGAAGAGGAATTAACAAAGGCTCAGCGTGCCGTGCCGGAACCAGATTAGGGCCTGAAGCCATCCTGAGGTGTTTCGGCCAGGTCACAAGAAAGCGATTTGAAGAAAGGAGCTCAGGGGCACTGTAATTCACAAACCTGCAGAGTTATAAATGACAGCTATCGTCCAAAAATATACTGAAGTAAGGCTGCCAAGAGGACTTGAAAACGGGGCAGAATTGCAGGAAACCGATTTCAGGAGGTAGACTGGAATTGCATTGAAAGCATAGGAAAAGATGCAGAACGTCCACAATGATGCACTTGGCCAAAAAGGGCGTATGCGTTTTTTCCTGAATATATTCAGGAAAAAACGCATACGCACTTTTTGGCCAACCAAGCAAACTTGCAAAGGAAATCTGCACTACAATGAAGTCTCACTTCCCCCCGGTCAAAAGGGCCATCTGAAAAAAGTGTAAAATCCAGAAAGGCAGGACAGGTCATGGAGAACTGGGAGCCTTGTTATGCTGATGGGCAGGATGTAAATTGCCAACAGACACTCGGGAGAAGTGTATGGTGTTTCCTGAAACATCTAAGAAACAAAGCAACAGAGCCTAGGGCACTTCCACTTATGGTCCTATAGCTTAGGGAAATTAAAATCAAAAAGACACAGCCACCCCAAAGTTTGGGACGCCTCTGTTTACAAGAACCTCATTTACCGTACAAGTTCAATATCACAGAAAGTGAAAAATGGATAAAGAACTTGTGGTACTTACGTACAATGCAGTATCACTCAGCAATGAAATCTATGTCATCAGGCCCGTAGCAGCATAATGAGTGGATTCAGGTACGATGATTCTAACTTTAATAAGTCACACAGAAAAAGAAACATCATAAGATATCAGTAATACACGGAATGTAAACTTGGCTACACAGGAACTGAATTCCAAAACAGAACAGGGTCTCAAATTTAGAAAACCAACTTATGCTTGCTTAAGGGTAAAGGTGAGTTGGGGTGCTGCATAAACCCAGAGATTGAAATGAGTACAGATAAAGTTCCTTAAGCCAAATATGGAATAGACAAGAGCTACTCCTTGCTCAACGAAATGGACTCAACACCCCATATTAAACGCGTAAGAATGTACCTGACTAGTAAGTATCTTAAAACCTATGGATTGCTATGTCTCCAAAAGAGAATCAAGCATGTGTACAGGGTCATAAACGAAGCAGTGATAGGATTGGAGAGGTTCGGTGAGCAAATGAAGACCCTTTGAACTCATATTGCATGGTACCTATTACACGGGTCTCAACTCTCCATGTTTAAGGTATTCTTCCTTCAGCTAAAATATGCATGTGGAACCCAGAGTATGATCAACCGTGTGAATGGGAGACATGTTCAAATATGTCTCAGTTTTCCTCCCCTGGTACTCGGGTGCAACATTCCAGATGCTTTACTAACACTCTCCCCACTTGGAGAGTCAGCGCCTTTAACCTCCTGTTTGGCCCAGTTTGCAATTTCTGCGGAAGATGAACAGGAATAGGGAGAACCAATGAGAGACTAGCTGGAGGTGTCTGGACGGGCAAATTTAACTCTCATTTCCCACCAGGAAGAGGAATTAACCAAAGGCTCAGCGTGCCGTGCCGGAACCAGATTAGCGCCTGAAGCCATCCTGCGGTGTTGCGGCCAGCTCAAAAGAAAGCGAGTTGAAGAAAGGAGCTCAGGGGCACTGTAATTCACAAACGTGCAGCGTTATAAATGACAGCTATCGTCCAAAAATATACTGAAGTAAGGCTGCCAAGAGGACTTGAAAGCGGGGCAGAATTGCAGGAAACCGATTTCAGGAGGTAGACTGGAATTGCATTGAAAGCATAGGAAAAGAGGCAGAACGTCCACAATGATGCACTTGGCCAAAAAGGGCGTATGCGTTTTTTCCTGAATATATTCAGGAAAAAACGCATACGCCCTTTTTGGCCAACCAAGCAAGCTTGCAAAGGAAATCTGCACTACAATGAAGTCTCACTTCCCCCTTGTCAAAAGGGCCATCTGAAAAAAGTGTAAAATCCAGAAAGGCAGGACAGGGCATGGAGAACTGGGAGCCTTGTTATTCTGATGGGCGGGATGTAAATTGCCAACAGACACTCGGGAGAAGTGTATGGTGTTTCCTGAAACATCTAAAAAACAAAGCAACAGAGCCTAGGGCACTTCCACTTATGGTCCTGTAGCTTAGGGAAATTAAAATCAAAAAGACACATTCACCCCAAAGTTTGGGACGCCTCTGTTTACAAGAACCTTGTTTACAGTACAAGTTCAACATCGCCGAAAGTGAAAAATGGATAAAGAATTTGTGGTATTTACTTAAAAAGCAATATCACTCAGCAATGAAATCTATGTCATCAGGCCCTTAGCAGCACAATGAGTGGATTCAGGTATGATGATTCTAACTGAAATAAGTCACACAGAAAAATAAACCTCATAAGATATCACTAATACACGGAATGTAAACTTGGCTACACAGGAACTGAATTACAGAACAGAACAGGGTCTCAAATTTAGAAAACCAACTTATGCTTGCTTAATGGGAAAGGTGAGTTGGGGTGCTGCATAAAACCAGAGATTGAAATGAGCACAGATAAAGTTCCTTATGCCAAATATGGAATAGACAAGAGCTACTCCTTGCTCAACGAAATGGACTCCACACCCCATATTAAACGCCTAACAATGTACCTGACTAGTAAGTATCTTAAAACCTATGGATTGCTATGTCTCCACAAGAGAATCAAGCATGTGTACAGGGGCATAAACGCAGCAGTGATAGGATTGGAGAGGTTCGGTGAGCAAATGAAGACCCTTTGAAGTCATATTGCATGGTACCCATTCCACGGGTTTCAACTACCCAGTTTTAAGGTATTCTTCCTTCAGCTAAAACATGCATGTGGAACCTAGAGTATGATCAACCATGTGATCGGGAGACGTGTTCAAATATGTCTCAGTTTTCGTACCCTGGTACTCGGGTGCAACATTCCAGACGCTTTACTAACACTCTCCCCACATGGAGAGTCAGTCCCTTTAACCTCCTGTTTGGCCCAGTTTGCAATTTCTGCGGAAGATGAACAGGAATAGGGAGAACCAATGAGAGACTAGCTGCAGGTGTCTGGACGGGCAAATTTAACTCTCATTTCCCACCAGGAAGAGGAATTAACAAAGGCTCAGCGTGCCGTGCCGGAACCAGATTAGGGCCTGAAGCCATCCTGCGGTGTTTCGGCCAGGTCACAAGAAAGCGATTTGAAGAAAGGAGCTCAGGGGCACTGTAATTCACAAACCTGCAGAGTTATAAATGACAGCTATCGTCCAAAAATATACTGAAGTAAGGCTGCCAAGAGGACTTGAAAGCGGGGCAGAATTGCAGGAAACCGATTTCAGGAGGTAGACTGGAATTGCATTGAAAGCATAGGAAAAGATGCAGAACGTCCACAATGATGCACTTGGCCAAAAAGGGCGTATGCGTTTTTTCCTGAATATATTCAGGAAAAAACGCATACGCACTTTTTGGCCAACCAAGCAAACTTGCAAAGGAAATCTGCACTACAATGAAGTCTCACTTCCCCCCGGTCAAAAGGGCCATCTGAAAAAAGTGTAAAATCCAGAAAGGCAGGACAGGTCATGGAGAACTGGGAGCCTTGTTATGCTGATGGGCAGGATGTAAATTGCCAACAGACACTCGGGAGAAGTGTATGGTGTTTCCTGAAACATCTAAGAAACAAAGCAACAGAGCCTAGGGCACTTCCACTTATGGTCCTATAGCTTAGGGAAATTAAAATCAAAAAGACACAGCCACCCCAAAGTTTGGGACGCCTCTGTTTACAAGAACCTCATTTACCGTACAAGTTCAATATCACAGAAAGTGAAAAATGGATAAAGAACTTGTGGTACTTACGTACAATGCAGTATCACTCAGCAATGAAATCTATGTCATCAGGCCCGTAGCAGCATAATGAGTGGATTCAGGTACGATGATTCTAACTGAAATAAGTCACACAGAAAAAGAAACATCATAAGATATCACTAATACACGGAATGTAAACTTGGCTACACAGGAACTGAATTCCAAAACAGAACAGGGTCTCAAATTTAGAAAACCAACTTATGCTTGCTTAAGGGTAAAGGTGAGTTGGGGTGCTGCATAAAACCAGAGATTGAAATGAGTACAGATAAAATTCCTTAAGCCAAATATGGAATAGACAAGAGCTACTCCTTGCTCAACGAAATGGACTCAACACCCCATATTAAACGCGTAAGAATGTACCTGACTAGTAAGTATCTTAAAACCTATGGATTGCTATGTCTCCAAAAGAGAATCAAGCATGTGTACAGGGTCATAAACGAAGCAGTGATAGGATTGGAGAGGTTCGGTGAGCAAATGAAGACCCTTTGAACTCATATTGCATGGTACCCATTACACGGGTCTCAACTCTCCATGTTTAAGGTATTCTTCCTTCAGCTAAAATATGCATGTGGAACCCAGAGTATGATCAACCGTGTGAATGGGAGACATGTTCAAATATGTCTCAGTTTTCCTCCCCTGGTACTCGGGTGCAACATTCCAGATGCTTTACTAACACTCTCCCCACTTGGAGAGTCAGCGCCTTTAACCTCCTGTTTGGCCCAGTTTGCAATTTCTGCGGAAGATGAACAGGAATAGGGAGAACCAATGAGAGACTAGCTGGAGGTGTCTGGACGGGCAAATTTAACTCTCATTTCCCACCAGGAAGAGGAATTAACCAAAGGCTCAGCGTGCCGTGCCGGAACCAGATTAGCGCCTGAAGCCATCCTGCGGTGTTGCGGCCAGCTCACAAGAAAGCGAGTTGAAGAAAGGAGCTCAGGGGCACTGTAATTCACAAACCTGCAGAGTTATAAATGACAGCTATCGTCCAAAAATATACTGAAGTAAGGCTGCCAAGAGGACTTGAAAGCGGGGCAGAATTGCAGGAAACCGATTTCAGGAGGTAGACTGGAATTGCATTGAAAGCATAGGAAAAGAGGCAGAACGTCCACAATGATGCACTTGGCCAAAAAGGGCGTATGCATTTTTTCCTGAATATATTCAGGAAAAAACGCATACGCACTTTTTGGCCAACCAAGCAAACTTGCAAAGGAAATCTGCACTACAATGAAGTCTCACTTCCCCCCGGTCAAAAGGGCCATCTGAAAAAAGTGTAAAATCCAGAAAGGCAGGACAGGCCATGGAGAACTGGGAGCCTTGTTTTGCTGATGGGCGGGATGTAAATTGCCAACAGACACTCGGGAGAAGTGTATGGTGTTTCCTGAAACATCTAAAAAACAAAGCAACAGAGCCTAGGTCACTTCCACTTATGGTCCTATAGCTTAGGGAAATTAAAATCAAAAAGACACAGCCACCCCAAAGTTTGGGACGCCTCTGTTTACAAGAACCTCGTTTACAGTACAAGTTCAACATCGCAGAAAGTGAAAAATGGATAAAGAATTTGTGGTATTTACTTACAAAGCAATATCACTCAGCAATGAAATCTATGTCATCAGGCCCTTAGCAGCACAATGAGTGGATTCAGGTATGATGATTCTAACTGAAATAAGTCACACAGAAAGAGAAACATCATAAGATATCAGTAATACACGGAATGTAAACTTGGCTACACAGGAACTGAATTACAGAACAGAACAGGGTCTCAAATTTAGAAAACCAACTTATGCTTGCTTAAGGGGAAAGGTGAGTTGGGGTGCTGCATAAAACCAGAGATTGAAATGAGCACAGATAAAGTTCCTTAAGCCAAATATGGAATAGACAAGAGCTACTCCTTGCTCAACGAAATGGACTCAACACCGCATATTAAACGCCTAAGAATGTACCTGACTAGTAAGTATCTTAAAACCTATGGATTGCTATGTCTCCGAAAGAGAATCAAGCATGTGTACAGGGGCATAAACGCAGCAGTGATAGGATTGGAGAGGTTCGGTGAGCAAATGAAGACCCTTTGATGTCATATTGCATGGTACCCATTCCACGGGTCTCAACTCTCCAGGTTTAAGGTATTCTTCCTTCAGCTAAAACATGCATGTGGAACCCAGAGTATGATCAACCATGTGATCGGGAGACGTGTTCAAATATGTCTCAGTTTTCGTACCCTGGTACTCGGGTGCAACATTCCAGACGCTTTACTAACACTCTCCCGACTTGGAGAGTCAGTCCCTTTAACCTCCTGTTTAGCCCAGTTTGCAATTTCTGCGGAAGATGAACAGGAATAGCGAGAACCAATGAGAGACTAGCTGGAGGTGTCTGCACGGGCAAATTTAACTCTCATTTCCCACCAGGAAGAGGAATTAACCAAAGGCTCAGCGTGCCGTGCTGGAACAAGATTAGGGCCTGAAGCCATCCTGCGGTGTTGCGGCCAGCTCAAAAGAAAGCGAGTTGAAGAAAGGAGCTCAGGGGCACTGTAATTCACAAACCTGCAGAGTTATAAATGACAGCTATCGTCCAAAAATATACTGAAGTAAGGCTGCCAAGAGGACTTGAAAGCGGGGCAGAATTGCAGGAAACCGATTTCAGGAGGTAGACTGGAATTGCATTGAAAGCATAGGAAAAGAGGCAGAACGTCCACAATGATGCACTTGGCCAAAAAGGGCGTATGCGTTTTTTCCTGAATATATTCAGGAAAAAACGCATACGCCCTTTTTGGCCAACCAAGCAAGCTTGCAAAGGAAATCTGCACTACAATGAAGTCTCACTTCCCCCCGGTCAAAAGGGTCATCTGAAAAAAGTGTAAAATCCAGCAAGGCAGGACAGGCCATGGAGAACTGGGAGCCTTGTTATGCTGATGGGCGGGATGTAAATTGCCAACAGACACTCGGGAGAAGTGTATGGTGTTTCCTGAAACATCTAAAAAACAAAGCAACAGAGCCTAGGGCACTTCCACTTATGGTCCTATAGCTTAGGGAAATTAAAATCAAAAAGACACAGCCACCCCAAAGTTTGGGACGCCTCTGTTTACAAGAACCTCGTTTACAGTACAAGTTCAACATCGCAGAAAGTGAAAAATGGATAAAGAAGTTGTGGTATTTACTTGCAAAGCAATATCACTCAGCAATGAAATCTATGTCATCAGGCCCTTAGCAGCACAATGAGTAGATTCAGGTATGATGATTCTAACTGAAATAAGTCACACAGAAAATGAAACATCATAAGGTATCAGTAATACACGGAATGTAAACTTGCCTACACAGGAACTGAATTACAGAACAGAACAGGGTCTCAAATTTAGAAAACCAACTTATGCTTGCTTAAGGGGAAAGGTGAGTTGGGGTGCTGCATAAAACCAGAGATTGAAATGAGCACTGATAAAGTTCCTTAAGCCAAATATGGAATAGACAAGAGCTACTCCTTGCTCAACGAAATGGACTCAACACCGCATATTAAACGCCAAAGAATGTACCTGACTAGTAAGTATCTTAAAACCTATGGATTGCTATGTCTCCAAAAGAGAATCAAGCGTGTGTACAGGGGCATAAACGCAGCAGTGATAGGATTGGAGAGGTTCGGTGAGCAAATGAAGACCCTTTGAAGTCAATTTGCATGGTACCCATTACACGGGTCTCAACTCTCCAGGTTTAAGGTATTCTTCCTTCAGCTAAAACATGCATGTGGAACCCAGAGTATGATCAACCGTGTGAACGGGAGACGTGTTCAAATATGTCTCAGTTTTCCTCCCCTGGTACTCGGGTGCAACATTCCAGATTCTTTACTAACACTCTCCCGACTTGGAGAGTCAGCGCCTTTAACCTCCTGTTTGGCCCAGTTTGCAATTTCTGCGGAAGATGAACAGGAATAGGGAGAACCAATGAGAGACTAGCTGGAGTTGTCTGGACGGGCAAATTTAACTCTCATTTCCCACCAGGAAGAGGAAATAACCAAAGGCTAGGTGTGCCGTGCCGGAACCAGATTAGAGCCTGAAGCCATCCTGCGGTGTTGCGGCCAGCTCAAAAGAAAGCGAGTTGAAGAAAGGAGCTCAGGGGCACTGTAATTCACAAACCTGCAGAGTTATAAATGACAGCTATCGTCCAAAAATATACTGAAGTAAGGCTGCCAAGAGGACTTGAAAGCGGGGCAGAATTGCAGGAAACCGATTTCAGGAGGTAGACTGGAATTGCATTGAAAGCATAGGAAAAGAGGCAGAACGTCCACAATGATGCACTTGGCCAAAAAGGGCGTATGCGTTTTTTCCTGAATATATTCAGGAAAAAACGCATACGCCCTTTTTGGCCAACCAAGCAAGCTTGCAAAGGAAATCTGCACTACAATGAAGTCTCACTTCCCCCCGGTCAAAAGGGCCATCTGAAAAAAGTGTAAAATCCAGCAAGGCAGGACAGGCCATGGAGAACTGGGAGCCTTGTTATGCTGATGGGCGGGATGTAAATTGCCAACAGACACTCGGGAGAAGTGTATGGTGTTTCCTGAAACATCTAAAAAACAAAGCAACAGAGCCTAGGGCACTTCCACTTATGGTCCTATAGCTTAGGGAAATTAAAATCAAGAAGACACAGCCACCCCAAAGTTTGGAACGGCTCTGTTTACAAGAACCTCGTTTACAGTACAAGTTCAACATCGCAGAAAGTGAAAAATGGATAAAGAACTTGTGGTATTTACTTACAAAGCAATATCACTCAGCAATGAAATCTATGTCATCAGGCCCTTAGCAGCACAATGAGTGGATTCAGGTATGATGATTCTAACTGAAATAAGTCACACAGAAAAAGAAACATCATAAGATATCAGTAATACACGGAATGTAAACTTGGCTACACAGGAACTGAATTTCAAAACAGAACAGAGTCTCAAATTTAGAAAACAAACTTATGCTAGCTTAAGGGGAAAGGTGAGTTGGGGTGCTGCATAAAACCAGAGATTGAAATGAGCACAGATAAAGTTCCTTAAGCCAAATATGGAATAGACAAGAGCTACTCCTTGCTCAATGATAAGGACTCAACACCCCATATTAAACGCCTAAGAATGTACCTGACTAGTAAGTATCTTAAAACCTATGGATTGCTATGTCTCCAAAAGAGAATCAAGCATGTGTACAGGGGCATAAACACAGCAGTGATAGGATTGGAGAGGTTCGGTGAGCAAATGAAGACCCTTTGAAGTCATATTGCATGGTACCCATTCCACGGGTTTCAACTACCCAGGTTTAAGGTATTCTTCCTTCAGCTAAAACATGCATGTGGAACCCAGAGTATGATCAACCATGTGATCGAGAGACGTGTTCAAATATGTCTCAGTTTTCGTACTCTGGTACTCGGGTGCAACATTCCAGATGCTTTACTAACACTCTCCCGACTTGGAGAGTCAGTCCCTTTAACCTCCTGTTTAGCCCAGTTTGCAATTTCTGCGGAAGATGAACAGGAATAGCGAGAACCAATGAGAGACTAGCTGGAGGTGTCTGGACGGGCAAATTTAACTCTCATTTCCCACCAGGAAGAGGAATTAACCAAAGGCTCAGCGTGCCGTGCTGGAACAAGATTAGGGCCTGAAGCCATCCTGCGGTGTTGCGGCCAGGTCACAAGAAAGCGAGTTGAAGAAAGGAGCTCAGGGGCACTGTAATTCACAAACCTGCAGAGTTATAAATGACAGCTATCGTCCAAAAATATACTGAAGTAAGGCTGCCAAGAGGACTTGAAAGCGGGGCAGAATTGCAGGAAACTGATTTCAGGAGGTAGACTGGAATTACATTGAAAGCATAGGAAAAGAGGCAGAAAGTCCACAATGATGCACTTGGCCAAAAAGGGCGTATGCGTTTTTTCCTGAATATATTCAGGAAAAAACGCATACGCACTTTTTGGCCAACCAAGCAAGCTTGCAAAGGAAATCTGCACTACAATGAAGTCTCACTTCCCCCCGGTCAAAAGGGCCATCTGAAAAAAGTGTAAAATCCAGAAAGGCAGGACAGGCCATGGAGAACTGGGAGCCTTGTTATGCTGATGGGCGGGATGTAAATTGCCAACAGACACTCGGGAGAAGTGTATGGTGTTTCCTGAAACATCTAAAAAACAAAGCAACAGAGCCTAGGGCACTTCCACTTATGGTCCTATAGCTTAGGGAAATTAAAATCAAAAAGACACAGCCACCCCAAAGTTTGGGACGCCTCTGTTTACAAGAACCTCGTTACAGTACAAGTTCAACATCGCAGAAAATGAAAAATGGATAAAGAAGTTGTGGTATATACTTACAAAGCAATATCACTCAGCAATGAAATCTATGTCATCAGGCCCTTAGCAACACAATGAGTGGATTCAGGTATGATGATTCTAACTGAAATAAGTCACACAGAAAAAGAAACATCATAAGATATCACTAATACACGGAATATAAACTTGGCTACACAGGAACAGAATTCCAAAACAGAACAGCGTCTCAAATTTAGAAAACCAACTTATGCTTGCTTAAGGGGAAAGGTGAGTTGGGGTGCTGC
This sequence comes from Grampus griseus, assembly GCF_964374135.1. Classification (NCBI taxonomy): domain Eukaryota; kingdom Metazoa; phylum Chordata; class Mammalia; order Artiodactyla; family Delphinidae; genus Grampus; species Grampus griseus. Next base: position 99,925 of record NW_028133091.1, on the reverse strand, counting down.
ATAAAACCAGAGATTGAAATGAGCACAGATAAAGTTCCTTAAGCCAAATATGGAATAGACAAGAGCTACTCCTTGCTGAACGAAATGGACTCAACACCCCATATTAAACGCCTAAGAATGTACCTGACTAGTAAGTATCTTAAAACCTATGGATTGCTATGTCTCCACAAGAGAATCAAGCATGTGTACAGGGGCATAAACGCAGCAGTGATAGGATTGGAGAGGTTCGGTGAGCAAATGAAGACCCTTTGAAGTCATATTGCATGGTACCCATTCCACGGGTTTCAACTACCCAGTTTTAAGGTATTCTTCCTTCAGCTAAAACATGCATGTGGAACCTAGAGTATGATCAACCATGTGATCGGGAGACGTGTTCAAATATGTCTCAGTTTTCGTACCCTGGTACTCGGGTGCAACATTCCAGACGCTTTACTAACACTCTCCCCACTTGGAGAGTCAGTCCCTTTAACCTCCTGTTTGGCCCAGTTTGCAATTTCTGTGGAAGATGAACAGGAATAGGGAGAACCAATGAGAGACTAGCTGCAGGTGTCTGGACGGGCAAATTTAACTCTCATTTCCCACCAGGAAGAGGAATTAACAAAGGCTCAGCGTGCCGTGCCGGAACCAGATTAGGGCCTGAAGCCATCCTGAGGTGTTTCGGCCAGGTCACAAGAAAGCGATTTGAAGAAAGGAGCTCAGGGGCACTGTAATTCACAAACCTGCAGAGTTATAAATGACAGCTATCGTCCAAAAATATACTGAAGTAAGGCTGCCAAGAGGACTTGAAAACGGGGCAGAATTGCAGGAAACCGATTTCAGGAGGTAGACTGGAATTGCATTGAAAGCATAGGAAAAGATGCAGAACGTCCACAATGATGCACTTGGCCAAAAAGGGCGTATGCGTTTTTTCCTGAATATATTCAGGAAAAAACGCATACGCACTTTTTGGCCAACCAAGCAAACTTGCAAAGGAAATCTGCACTACAATGAAGTCTCACTTCCCCCCGGTCAAAAGGGCCATCTGAAAAAAGTGTAAAATCCAGAAAGGCAGGACAGGTCATGGAGAACTGGGAGCCTTGTTATGCTGATGGGCAGGATGTAAATTGCCAACAGACACTCGGGAGAAGTGTATGGTGTTTCCTGAAACATCTAAGAAACAAAGCAACAGAGCCTAGGGCACTTCCACTTATGGTCCTATAGCTTAGGGAAATTAAAATCAAAAAGACACAGCCACCCCAAAGTTTGGGACGCCTCTGTTTACAAGAACCTCATTTACCGTACAAGTTCAATATCACAGAAAGTGAAAAATGGATAAAGAACTTGTGGTACTTACGTACAATGCAGTATCACTCAGCAATGAAATCTATGTCATCAGGCCCGTAGCAGCATAATGAGTGGATTCAGGTACGATGATTCTAACTTTAATAAGTCACACAGAAAAAGAAACATCATAAGATATCAGTAATACACGGAATGTAAACTTGGCTACACAGGAACTGAATTCCAAAACAGAACAGGGTCTCAAATTTAGAAAACCAACTTATGCTTGCTTAAGGGTAAAGGTGAGTTGGGGTGCTGCATAAACCCAGAGATTGAAATGAGTACAGATAAAGTTCCTTAAGCCAAATATGGAATAGACAAGAGCTACTCCTTGCTCAACGAAATGGACTCAACACCCCATATTAAACGCGTAAGAATGTACCTGACTAGTAAGTATCTTAAAACCTATGGATTGCTATGTCTCCAAAAGAGAATCAAGCATGTGTACAGGGTCATAAACGAAGCAGTGATAGGATTGGAGAGGTTCGGTGAGCAAATGAAGACCCTTTGAACTCATATTGCATGGTACCTATTACACGGGTCTCAACTCTCCATGTTTAAGGTATTCTTCCTTCAGCTAAAATATGCATGTGGAACCCAGAGTATGATCAACCGTGTGAATGGGAGACATGTTCAAATATGTCTCAGTTTTCCTCCCCTGGTACTCGGGTGCAACATTCCAGATGCTTTACTAACACTCTCCCCACTTGGAGAGTCAGCGCCTTTAACCTCCTGTTTGGCCCAGTTTGCAATTTCTGCGGAAGATGAACAGGAATAGGGAGAACCAATGAGAGACTAGCTGGAGGTGTCTGGACGGGCAAATTTAACTCTCATTTCCCACCAGGAAGAGGAATTAACCAAAGGCTCAGCGTGCCGTGCCGGAACCAGATTAGCGCCTGAAGCCATCCTGCGGTGTTGCGGCCAGCTCAAAAGAAAGCGAGTTGAAGAAAGGAGCTCAGGGGCACTGTAATTCACAAACGTGCAGCGTTATAAATGACAGCTATCGTCCAAAAATATACTGAAGTAAGGCTGCCAAGAGGACTTGAAAGCGGGGCAGAATTGCAGGAAACCGATTTCAGGAGGTAGACTGGAATTGCATTGAAAGCATAGGAAAAGAGGCAGAACGTCCACAATGATGCACTTGGCCAAAAAGGGCGTATGCGTTTTTTCCTGAATATATTCAGGAAAAAACGCATACGCCCTTTTTGGCCAACCAAGCAAGCTTGCAAAGGAAATCTGCACTACAATGAAGTCTCACTTCCCCCTTGTCAAAAGGGCCATCTGAAAAAAGTGTAAAATCCAGAAAGGCAGGACAGGGCATGGAGAACTGGGAGCCTTGTTATTCTGATGGGCAGGATGTAAATTGCCAACAGACACTCGGGAGAAGTGTATGGTGTTTCCTGAAACATCTAAAAAACAAAGCAACAGAGCCTAGGGCACTTCCACTTATGGTCCTGTAGCTTAGGGAAATTAAAATCAAAAAGACACATTCACCCCAAAGTTTGGGACGCCTCTGTTTACAAGAACCTTGTTTACAGTACAAGTTCAACATCGCCGAAAGTGAAAAATGGATAAAGAATTTGTGGTATTTACTTAAAAAGCAATATCACTCAGCAATGAAATCTATGTCATCAGGCCCTTAGCAGCACAATGAGTGGATTCAGGTATGATGATTCTAACTGAAATAAGTCACACAGAAAAATAAACCTCATAAGATATCACTAATACACGGAATGTAAACTTGGCTACACAGGAACTGAATTACAGAACAGAACAGGGTCTCAAATTTAGAAAACCAACTTATGCTTGCTTAATGGGAAAGGTGAGTTGGGGTGCTGCATAAAACCAGAGATTGAAATGAGCACAGATAAAGTTCCTTATGCCAAATATGGAATAGACAAGAGCTACTCCTTGCTCAACGAAATGGACTCAACACCCCATATTAAACGCCTAACAATGTACCTGACTAGTAAGTATCTTAAAACCTATGGATTGCTATGTCTCCACAAGAGAATCAAGCATGTGTACAGGGGCATAAACGCAGCAGTGATAGGATTGGAGAGGTTCGGTGAGCAAATGAAGACCCTTTGAAGTCATATTGCATGGTACCCATTCCACGGGTTTCAACTACCCAGTTTTAAGGTATTCTTCCTTCAGCTAAAACATGCATGTGGAACCTAGAGTATGATCAACCATGTGATCGGGAGACGTGTTCAAATATGTCTCAGTTTTCGTACCCTGGTACTCGGGTGCAACATTCCAGACGCTTTACTAACACTCTCCCCACATGGAGAGTCAGTCCCTTTAACCTCCTGTTTGGCCCAGTTTGCAATTTCTGCGGAAGATGAACAGGAATAGGGAGAACCAATGAGAGACTAGCTGCAGGTGTCTGGACGGGCAAATTTAACTCTCATTTCCCACCAGGAAGAGGAATTAACAAAGGCTCAGCGTGCCGTGCCGGAACCAGATTAGGGCCTGAAGCCATCCTGCGGTGTTTCGGCCAGCTCACAAGAAAGCGATTTGAAGAAAGGAGCTCAGGGGCACTGTAATTCACAAACCTGCAGAGTTATAAATGACAGCTATCGTCCAAAAATATACTGAAGTAAGGCTGCCAAGAGGACTTGAAAGCGGGGCAGAATTGCAGGAAACCGATTTCAGGAGGTAGACTGGAATTGCATTGAAAGCATAGGAAAAGATGCAGAACGTCCACAATGATGCACTTGGCCAAAAAGGGCGTATGCGTTTTTTCCTGAATATATTCAGGAAAAAACGCATACGCACTTTTTGGCCAACCAAGCAAACTTGCAAAGGAAATCTGCACTACAATGAAGTCTCACTTCCCCCCGGTCAAAAGGGCCATCTGAAAAAAGTGTAAAATCCAGAAAGGCAGGACAGGTCATGGAGAACTGGGAGCCTTGTTATGCTGATGGGCAGGATGTAAATTGCCAACAGACACTCGGGAGAAGTGTATGGTGTTTCCTGAAACATCTAAGAAACAAAGCAACAGAGCCTAGGGCACTTCCACTTATGGTCCTATAGCTTAGGGAAATTAAAATCAAAAAGACACAGCCACCCCAAAGTTTGGGACGCCTCTGTTTACAAGAACCTCATTTACCGTACAAGTTCAATATCACAGAAAGTGAAAAATGGATAAAGAACTTGTGGTACTTACGTACAATGCAGTATCACTCAGCAATGAAATCTATGTCATCAGGCCCGTAGCAGCATAATGAGTGGATTCAGGTACGATGATTCTAACTGAAATAAGTCACACAGAAAAAGAAACATCATAAGATATCACTAATACACGGAATGTAAACTTGGCTACACAGGAACTGAATTCCAAAACAGAACAGGGTCTCAAATTTAGAAAACCAACTTATGCTTGCTTAAGGGTAAAGGTGAGTTGGGGTGCTGCATAAAACCAGAGATTGAAATGAGTACAGATAAAATTCCTTAAGCCAAATATGGAATAGACAAGAGCTACTCCTTGCTCAACGAAATGGACTCAACACCCCATATTAAACGCGTAAGAATGTACCTGACTAGTAAGTATCTTAAAACCTATGGATTGCTATGTCTCCAAAAGAGAATCAAGCATGTGTACAGGGTCATAAACGAAGCAGTGATAGGATTGGAGAGGTTCGGTGAGCAAATGAAGACCCTTTGAACTCATATTGCATGGTACCCATTACACGGGTCTCAACTCTCCATGTTTAAGGTATTCTTCCTTCAGCTAAAATATGCATGTGGAACCCAGAGTATGATCAACCGTGTGAATGGGAGACATGTTCAAATATGTCTCAGTTTTCCTCCCCTGGTACTCGGGTGCAACATTCCAGATGCTTTACTAACACTCTCCCCACTTGGAGAGTCAGCGCCTTTAACCTCCTGTTTGGCCCAGTTTGCAATTTCTGCGGAAGATGAACAGGAATAGGGAGAACCAATGAGAGACTAGCTGGAGGTGTCTGGACGGGCAAATTTAACTCTCATTTCCCACCAGGAAGAGGAATTAACCAAAGGCTCAGCGTGCCGTGCCGGAACCAGATTAGCGCCTGAAGCCATCCTGCGGTGTTGCGGCCAGCTCACAAGAAAGCGAGTTGAAGAAAGGAGCTCAGGGGCACTGTAATTCACAAACCTGCAGAGTTATAAATGACAGCTATCGTCCAAAAATATACTGAAGTAAGGCTGCCAAGAGGACTTGAAAGCGGGGCAGAATTGCAGGAAACCGATTTCAGGAGGTAGACTGGAATTGCATTGAAAGCATAGGAAAAGAGGCAGAACGTCCACAATGATGCACTTGGCCAAAAAGGGCGTATGCATTTTTTCCTGAATATATTCAGGAAAAAACGCATACGCACTTTTTGGCCAACCAAGCAAACTTGCAAAGGAAATCTGCACTACAATGAAGTCTCACTTCCCCCCGGTCAAAAGGGCCATCTGAAAAAAGTGTAAAATCCAGAAAGGCAGGACAGGTCATGGAGAACTGGGAGCCTTGTTATGCTGATTGGCAGGATGTAAATTGCCAACAGACACTCGGAAGAAGTGTATGGTGTTTCCTGAAACATCTAAGAAACAAAGCAACAGAGCCTAGGGCACTTCCACTTATGGTCCTATAGCTTAGGGAAATTAAAATCAAAAAGACACAGCCACCCCAAAGTTTGGGACGCCTCTGTTTACAAGAACCTCATTTACCGTACAAGTTCAATATCACAGAAAGTGAAAAATGGATAAAGAACTTGTGGTACTTACGTACAATGCAGTATCACTCAGCAATGAAATCTATGTCATCAGGCCCGTAGCAGCATAATGAGTGGATTCAGGTACGATGATTCTAACTGAAATAAGTCACACAGAAAAAGAAACATCATAAGATATCACTAATACACGGAATGTAAACTTGGCTACACAGGAACTGAATTCCAAAACAGAACAGGGTCTCAAATTTAGAAAACCAACTTATGCTTGCTTAAGGGTAAAGGTGAGTTGGGGTGCTGCATAAAACCAGAGATTGAAATGAGTACAGATAAAGTTCCTTAAGCCAAATATGGAATAGACAAGAGCTACTCCTTGCTCAACGAAATGGACTCAACACCCCATATTAAACGCGTAAGAATGTACCTGACTAGTAAGTATCTTAAAACCTATGGATTGCTATGTCTCCAAAAGAGAATCAAGCATGTGTACAGGGTCATAAACGAAGCAGTGATAGGATTGGAGAGGTTCGGTGAGCAAATGAAGACCCTTTGAACTCATATTGCATGGTACCCGTTACACGGGTCTCAACTCTCCATGTTTAAGGTATTCTTCCTTCAGCTAAAATATGCATGTGGAACCCAGAGTATGATCAACCGTGTGAATGGGAGACATGTTCAAATATGTCTCAGTTTTCCTCCCCTGGTACTCGGGTGCAACATTCCAGATGCTTTACTAACACTCTCCCCACTTGGAGAGTCAGCGCCTTTAACCTCCTGTTTGGCCCAGTTTGCAATTTCTGCGGAAGATGAACAGGAATAGGGAGAACCAATGAGAGACTAGCTGGAGGTGTCTGGACGGGCAAATTTAACTCTCATTTCCCACCAGGAAGAGGAATTAACCAAAGGCTCAGCGTGCCGTGCCGGAACCAGATTAGCGCCTGAAGCCATCCTGCGGTGTTGCGGCCAGCTCACAAGAAAGCGAGTTGAAGAAAGGAGCTCAGGGGCACTGTAATTCACAAACCTGCAGAGTTATAAATGACAGCTATCGTCCAAAAATATACTGAAGTAAGGCTGCCAAGAGGACTTGAAAGCGGGGCAGAATTGCAGGAAACCGATTTCAGGAGGTAGACTGGAATTGCATTGAAAGCATAGGAAAAGATGCAGAACGTCCACAATGATGCACTTGGCCAAAAAGGGCGTATGCGTTTTTTCCTGAATATATTCAGGAAAAAACGCATACACCCTTTTTGGCCAACCAAGCAAGCTTGCAAAGGAAATCTGCACTACAATGAAGTCTCACTTCCCCCCGGTCAAAAGGGCCATCTGAAAAAAGTGTAAAATCCAGAAAGGCAGGACAGGGCATGGAGAACTGGGAGCCTTGTTATTCTGATGGGCGGGATGTAAATTGCCAACAGACACTCAGGAGAAGTGTATAGTGTTTCCTGAAACATCTAAAAAACAAAGCAACAGAGCCTAGGGCACTTCCACTTATGGTCCTATAGCTTAGGGAAATTAAAATCAAAAAGACACATTCACCCCAAAGTTTGGGACGCCTCTGTTTACAAGAACCTTGTTTACAGTACAAGTTCAACATCGCCGAAAGTGAAAAATGGATAAAGAATTTGTGGTATTTACTTACAAAGCAATATCACTCAGCAATGAAATCTATGTCATCAGGCTCTTAGCAGCACAATGAGTGGATTCAGGTATGATGATTCTAACTGAAATAAGTCACACAGAAAAAGAAACATCATAAGATATCAGTAATACACGGAATGTAAACTTGGCTACACAGGAACTGAATTACAGAACAGAACAGGGTCTCAAATTTAGAAAACCAACTTATGCTTGCTTAATGGGAAAGGTGAGTTGGGGTGCTGCATAAAACCAGAGATTGAAATGAGCACAGATAAAGTTCCTTAAGCCAAATATGGAATAGACAAGAGCTACTCCTTGCTCAACGAAATGGACTCAACACCCCATATTAAACGCCTAAGAATGTACCTGACTAGTAAGTATCTTAAAACCTATGGATTGCTATGTCTCCACAAGAGAATCAAGCATGTGTACAGGGGCATAAACGCAGCAGTGATAGGATTGGAGAGGTTCGGTGAGCAAATGAAGACCCTTTGAAGTCATATTGCATGGTACCCATTCCACGGGTTTCAACTACCCAGTTTTAAGGTATTCTTCCTTCAGCTAAAACATGCATGTGGAACCTAGAGTATGATCAACCATGTGATCGGGAGACGTGTTCAAATATGTCTCAGTTTTCGTACCCTGGTACTCGGGTGCAACATTCCAGACGCTTTACTAACACTCTCCCCACTTGGAGAGTCAGTCCCTTTAACCTCCTGTTTGGCCCAGTTTGCAATTTCTGCGGAAGATGAACAGGAATAGGGAGAACCAATGAGAAACTAGCTGCAGGTGTCTGGACGGGCAAATTTAACTCTCATTTCCCACCAGGAAGAGGAATTAACAAAGGCTCAGCGTGCCGTGCCGGAACCAGATTAGGGCCTGAAGCCATCCTGCGGTGTTTCGGCCAGGTCACAAGAAAGCGATTTGAAGAAAGGAGCTCAGGGGCACTGTAATTCACAAACCTGCAGAGTTATAAATGACAGCTATCTTCCAAAAATATACTGAAGTAAGGCTGCCAAGAGGACTTGAAAGCGGGGCAGAATTGCAGGAAACCGATTTCAGGAGGTAGACTGGAATTGCATTGAAAGCATAGGAAAAGAGGCAGAACGTCCACAATGATGCACTTGGCCAAAAAGGGCGTATGCGTTTTTTCCTGAATATATTCAGGAAAAAACGCATACGCACTTTTTGGCCAACCAAGCAAACTTGCAAAGGAAATCTGCACTACAATGAAGTCTCACTTCCCCCCAGTCAAAAGGGCCATCTGAAAAAAGTGTAAAATCCAGAAAGGCAGGACAGGTCATGGAGAACTGGGAGCCTTGTTATGCTGATGGGCAGGATGTAAATTGCCAACAGACACTCGGGAGAAGTGTATGGTGTTTCCTGAAACATCTAAGAAACAAAGCAACAGAGCCTAGGGCACTTCCACTTATGGTCCTATAGCTTAGGGAAATTAAAATCAAAAAGACACAGCCACCCCAAAGTTTGGGACGCCTCTGTTTACAAGAACCTCATTTACCGTACAAGTTCAATATCACAGAAAGTGAAAAATGGATAAAGAACTTGTGGTACTTACGTACAATGCAGTATCACTCAGCAATGAAATCTATGTCATCAGGCCCGTAGCAGCATAATGAGTGGATTCAGGTACGATGATTCTAACTGAAATAAGTCACACAGAAAAAGAAACATCATAAGATATCACTAATACACGGAATGTAAACTTGGCTACACAGGAACTGAATTCCAAAACAGAACAGGGTCTCAAATTTAGAAAACCAACTTATGCTTGCTTAAGGGGAAAGGTGAGTTGGGGTGCTGCATAAAACCAGAGATTGAAATGAGTACAGATAAAGTTCCTTAAGCCAAATATGGAATAGACAAGAGCTACTCCTTGCTCAACGAAATGGACTCAACACCCCATATTAAACGCGTAAGAATGTACCTGACTAGTAAGTATCTTAAAACCTATGGATTGCTATGTCTCCAAAAGAGAATCAAGCATGTGTACAGGGTCATAAACGAAGCAGTGATAGGATTGGAGAGGTTCGGTGAGCAAATGAAGACCCTTTGAACTCATATTGCATGGTACCCATTACACGGGTCTCAACTCTCCATGTTTAAGGTATTCTTCCTTCAGCTAAAATATGCATGTGGAACCCAGAGTATGATCAACCGTGTGAATGGGAGACATGTTCAAATATGTCTCAGTTTTCCTCCCCTGGTACTCGGGTGCAACATTCCAGATGCTTTACTAACACTCTCCCCACTTGGAGAGTCAGCGCCTTTAACCTCCTGTTTGGCCCAGTTTGCAATTTCTGCGGAAGATGAACAGGAATAGGGAGAACCAATGAGAGACTAGCTGGAGGTGTCTGGACGGGCAAATTTAACTCTCATTTCCCACCAGGAAGAGGAATTAACCAAAGGCTCAGCGTGCCGTGCCGGAACCAGATTAGCGCCTGAAGCCATCCTGCGGTGTTGCGGCCAGCTCACAAGAAAGCGAGTTGAAGAAAGGAGCTCAGGGGCACTGTAATTCACAAACCTGCAGAGTTATAAATGACAGCTATCGTCCAAAAATATACTGAAGTAAGGCTGCCAAGAGGACTTGAAAGCGGGGCAGAATTGCAGGAAACCGATTTCAGGAGGTAGACTGGAATTGCATTGAAAGCATAGGAAAAGAGGCAGAACGTCCACAATGATGCACTTGGCCAAAAAGGGCGTATGCGTTTTTTCCTGAATATATTCAGGAAAAAACGCATACGCCCTTTTTGGCCAACCAAGCAAGCTTGCAAAGGAAATCTGCACTACAATGAAGTCTCACTTCCCCCCGGTCAAAAGGGCCATCTGAAAAAAGTGTAAAATCCAGAAAGGCAGGACAGGCCATGGAGAACTGGGAGCCTTGTTATTCTGATGGGCGGGATGTAAATTGCCAACAGACACTCAGGAGAAGTGTATGGTGTTTCCTGAAACATCTAAAAAACAAAGCAACAGAGCCTAGGGCACTTCCACTTATGGTCCTATAGCTTAGGGAAATTAAAATCAAAAAGACACATTCACCCCAAAGTTTGGGACGCCTCTGTTTACAAGAACCTTGTTTACAGTACAAGTTCAACATCGCCGAAAGTGAAAAATGGATAAAGAATTTGTGGTATTTACTTACAAAGCAATATCACTCAGCAATGAAATCTATGTCATCAGGCCCTTAGCAGCACAATGAGTGGATTCAGGTATGATGATTCTAACTGAAATAAGTCACACAGAAAAAGAAACATCATAAGATATCAGTAATACACGGAATGTAAACTTGGCTACACAGGAACTGAATTACAGAACAGAACAGGGTCTCAAATTTAGAAAACCAACTTATGCTTGCTTAATGGGAAAGGTGAGTTGGGGTGCTGCATAAAACCAGAGATTGAAATGAGCACAGATAAAGTTCCTTAAGCCAAATATGGAATAGACAAGAGCTACTCCTTGCTCAACGAAATGGACTCAACACCCCATATTAAACGCCTAAGAATGTACCTGAGTAGTAAGTATCTTAAAACCTATTAATTGCTATGTCTCCACAAGAGAATCAAGCATGTGTACAGGGGCATAAACGCAGCAGTGATAGGATTGGAGAGGTTCGGTGAGCAAATGAAGACCCTTTGAAGTCATATTGCATGGTACCCATTCCACGGGTTTCAACTACCCAGTTTTAAGGTATTCTTCCTTCAGCTAAAACATGCATGTGGAACCTAGAGTATGATCAACCATGTGATCGGGAGACGTGTTCAAATATGTCTCAGTTTTCGTACCCTGGTACTCGGGTGCAACATTCCAGACGCTTTACTAACACTCTCCCCACTTGGAGAGTCAGTCCCTTTAACCTCCTGTTTGGCCCAGTTTGCAATTTCTGCGGAAGATGAACAGGAATAGGGAGAACCAATGAGAGACTAGCTGCAGGTGTCTGGACGGGCAAATTTACCTCTCATTTCCCACCAGGAAGAGGAATTAACAAAGGCTCAGCGTGCCGTGCCGGAACCAGATTAGGGCCTGAAGCCATCCTGCGGTGTTTCGGCCAGGTCACAAGAAAGCGATTTGAAGAAAGGAGCTCAGGGGCACTGTAATTCACAAACCTGCAGAGTTATAAATGACAGCTATCGTCCAAAAATATACTGAAGTAAGGCTGCCAAGAGGACTTGAAAGCGGGGCAGAATTGCAGGAAACCGATTTCAGGAGGTAGACTGGATTTGCATTGAAAGCATAGGAAAAGATGCAGAACGTCCACAATGATGCACTTGGCCAAAAAGGGCGTATGCGTTTTTTCCTGAATATATTCAGGAAAAAATGCATACGCCCTTTTTGGCCAACCAAGCAAACTTGCAAAGGAAATCTGCACTACAATGAAGTCTCACTTCCCCCCGGTCAAAAGGGCCATCTGAAAAAAGTGTAAAATCCAGAAAGGCAGGACAGGTCATGGAGAACTGGGAGCCTTGTTATGCTGATGGGCAGGATGTAAATTGCCAACAGACACTCGGGAGAAGTGTATGGTGTTTCCTGAAACATCTAAGAAACAAAGCAACAGAGCCTAGGGCACTTCCACTTATGGTCCTATAGCTTAGGGAAATTAAAATCAAAAAGACACAGCCACCCCAAAGTTTGGGACGCCTCTGTTTACAAGAACCTCATTTACCGTACAAGTTCAATATCACAGAAAGTGAAAAATGGATAAAGAACTTGTGGTACTTACGTACAATGCAGTATCACTCAGCAATGAAATCTATGTCATCAGGCCCGTAGCAGCATAATGAGTGGATTCAGGTACGATGATTCTAACTGAAATAAGTCACACAGAAAAAGAAACATCATAAGATATCACTAATACACGGAATGTAAACTTGGCTACACAGGAACTGAATTCCAAAACAGAACAGGGTCTCAAATTTAGAAAACCAACTTATGCTTGCTTAACGGTAAAGGTGAGTTGGGGTGCTGCATAAAACCAGAGATTGAAATGAGTACAGATAAAGTTCCTTAAGCCAAATATGGAATAGACAAGAGCTACTCCTTGCTCAACGAAATGGACTCAACACCCCATATTAAACGCGTAAGAATGTACCTGACTAGTAAGTATCTTAAAACCTATGGATTGCTATGTCTCCAAAAGAGAATCAAGCATGTGTACAGGGTCATAAACGAAGCAGTGATAGGATTGGAGAGGTTCGGTGAGCAAATGAAGACCCTTTGAACTCATATTGCATGGTACCCATTACACGGGTCTCAACTCTCCATGTTTAAGGTATTCTTCCTTCAGCTAAAATATGCATGTGGAACCCAGAGTATGATCAACCGTGTGAATGGGAGACATGTTCAAATATGTCTCAGTTTTCCTCCCCTGGTACTCGGGTGCAACATTCCAGATGCTTTACTAACACTCTCCCCCCTTGGAGAGTCAGCGCCTTTAACCTCCTGTTTGGCCCAGTTTGCAATTTCTGCGGAAGATGAACAGGAATAGGGAGAACCAATGAGAGACTAGCTGGAGGTGTCTGGACGGGCAAATTTAACTCTCATTTCCCACCAGGAAGAGGAATTAACCAAAGGCTCAGCGTGCCGTGCCGGAACCAGATTAGCGCCTGAAGCCATCCTGTGGTGTTGCGGCCAGCTCACAAGAAAGCGAGTTGAAGAAAGGAGCTCAGGGGCACTGTAATTCACAAACCTGCAGAGTTATAAATGACAGCTATCGTCCAAAAATATACTGAAGTAAGGCTGCCAAGAGGACTTGAAAGCGGGGCAGAATTGCAGGAAACCGATTTCAGGAGGTAGACTGGAATTGCATTGAAAGCATAGGAAAAGAGGCAGAACGTCCACAATGATGCACTTGGCCAAAAAGGGCGTATGCGTTTTTTCCTGAATATATTCAGGAAAAAACGCATACGCCCTTTTTGGCCAACCAAGCAAGCTTGCAAAGGAAATCTGCACTACAATGAAGTCTCACTTCCCCCCGGTCAAAAGGGCCATCTGAAAAAAGTGTAAAATCCAGAAAGGCAGGACAGGGCATGGAGAACTGGGAGCCTTGTTATTCTGATGGGCGGGATGTAAATTGCCAACAGACACTCAGGAGAAGTGTATGGTGTTTCCTGAAACATCTAAAAAACAAAGCAACAGAGCCTAGGGCACTTCCACTTATGGTCCTATAGCTTAGGGAAATTAAAATCAAAAAGACACATTCACCCCAAAGTTTGGGACGCCTCTGTTTACAAGAACCTTGTTTACAGTACAAGTTCAACATCGCCGAAAGTGAAAAATGGATAAAGAATTTGTGGTATTTACTTACAAAGCAATATCACTCAGCAATGAAATCTATGTCATCAGGCCCTTAGCAGCACAATGAGTGGATTCAGGTATGATGATTCTAACTGAAATAAGTCACACAGAAAAAGAAACATCATAAGATATCAGTAATACACGGAATGTAAACTTGGCTACACAGGAACTGAATTACAGAACAGAACAGGCTCTCAAATTTAGAAAACCAACTTATGCTTGCTTAATGGGAAAGGTGAGTTGGGGTGCTGCATAAAACCAGAGATTGAAATGAGCACAGATAAAGTTCCTTAAGCCAAATATGGAATAGACAAGAGCTACTCCTTGCTCAACGAAATGGACTCAACACCCCATATTAAACGCCTAAGAATGTACCTGACTAGTAAGTATCTTAAAACCTATGGATTGCTATGTCTCCACAAGAGAATCAAGCATGTGTACAGGGGCATAAACGCAGCAGTGATAGGATTGGAGAGGTTCGGTGAGCAAATGAAGACCCTTTGAAGTCATATTGCATGGTACCCATTCTACGGGTTTCAACTACCCAGTTTTAAGGTATTCTTCCTTCAGCTAAAACATGCATGTGGAACCTAGAGTATGATCAACCATGTGATCGGGAGACGTGTTCAAATATGTCTCAGTTTTCGTACCCTGGTACTCGGGTGCAACATTCCAGACGCTTTACTAACACTCTCCCCACTTGGAGAGTCAGTCCCTTTAACCTCCTGTTTGGCCCAGTTTGCAATTTCTGCGGAAGATGAACAGGAATAGGGAGAACCAATGAGAGACTAGCTGCAGGTGTCTGGACAGGCAAATTTAACTCTCATTTCCCACCAGGAAGAGGAATTAACAAAGGCTCAGCGTGCTGTGCCGGAACCAGATTAGGGCCTGAAGCCATCCTGCGGTGTTTCGGCCAGGTCACAAGAAAGCGATTTGAAGAAAGGAGCTCAGGGACACTGTAATTCACAAACCTGCAGAGTTATAAATGACAGCTATCGTCCAAAAATATACTGAAGTAAGGCTGCCAAGAGGACATGAAAGCGGGGCAGAATTGCAGGAAACCGATTTCAGGAGGTAGACTGGAATTGCATTGAAAGCATAGGAAAAGAGGCAGAACGTCCACAATGATGCACTTGGCCAAAAAGGGCGTATGCGTTTTTTCCTGAATATATTCAGGAAAAAACGCATACGCACTTTTTGGCCAACCAAGCAAACTTGCAAAGGAAATCTGCACTACAATGAAGTCTCACTTCCCCCCGGTCAAAAGGGCCATCTGAAAAAAGTGTAAAATCCAGAAAGGCAGGACAGGTCATGGAGAACTGGGAGCCTTGTTATGCTGATGGGCAGGATGTAAATTGCCAGCAGACACTCGGGAGAAGTGTATGGTGTTTCCTGAAACATCTAAGAAACAAAGCAACAGAGCCTAGGGCACTTCCACTTATGGTCCTATAGCTTAGGGAAATTAAAATCAAAAAGACACAGCCACCCCAAAGTTTGGGACGCCTCTGTTTACAAGAACCTCATTTACCGTACAAGTTCAATATCACAGAAAGTGAAAAATGGATAAAGAACTTGTGGTACTTACGTACAATGCAGTATCACTCAGCAATGAAATCTATGTCATCAGGCCCGTAGCAGCATAATGAGTGGATTCAGGTACGATGATTCTAACTGAAATAAGTCACACAGAAAAAGAAACATCATAAGATATCACTAATACACGGAATGTAAACTTGGCTACACAGGAACTGAATTCCAAAACAGAACAGGGTCTCAAATTTAGAAAACCAACTTATGCTTGCTTAAGGGTAAAGGTGAGTTGGGGTGCTGCATAAAACCAGAGATTGAAATGAGTACAGATAAAGTTCCTTAAGCCAAATATGGAATAGACAAGAGCTACTCCTTGCTCAACGAAATGGACTCAACACCCCATATTAAACGCGTAAGAATGTACCTGACTAGTAAGTATCTTAAAACCTATGGATTGCTATGTCTCCAAAAGAGAATCAAGCATGTGTACAGGGTCATAAACGAAATAGTGATAGGATTGGAGAGGTTCGGTGAGCAAATGAAGACCCTTTGAACTCATATTGCATGGTACCCATTACACGGGTCTCAACTCTCCATGTTTAAGGTATTCTTCCTTCAGCTAAAATATGCATGTGGAACCCAGAGTATGATCAACCGTGTGAATGGGAGACATGTTCAAATATGTCTCAGTTTTCCTCCCCTGGTACTCGGGTGCAACATTCCAGATGCTTTACTAACACTCTCCCCACTTGGAGAGTCAGCGCCTTTAACCTCCTGTTTGGCCCAGTTTGCAATTTCTGCGGAAGATGAACAGGAATAGGGAGAACCAATGAGAGACTAGCTGGAGGTGTCTGGACGGGCAAATTTAACTCTCATTTCCCACCAGGAAGAGGAATTAACCAAAGGCTCAGCGTGCCGTGCCGGAACCAGATTAGCGCCTGAAGCCATCCTGCGGTGTTGCGGCCAGCTCACAATAAAGCGAGTTGAAGAAAGGAGCTCAGGGGCACTGTAATTCACAAACCTGCAGAGTTATAAATGACAGCTATCGTCCAAAAATATACTGAAGTAAGGCTGCCAAGAGGACTTGAAAGCGGGGCAGAATTGCAGGAAACCGATTTCAGGAGGTAGACTGGAATTGCATTGAAAGCATAGGAAAAGAGGCAGAACGTCCACAATGATGCACTTGGCCAAAAAGGGCGTATGCGTTTTTTCCTGAATATATTCAGGAAAAAACGCATACGCCCTTTTTGGCCAACCAAGCAAGCTTGCAAAGGAAATCTGCACTACAATGAAGTCTCACTTCGCCCCGGTCAAAAGGGCCATCTGAAAAAAGTGTAAAATCCAGCAAGGCAGGACAGGCCATGGAGAACTGGGAGCCTTGTTATTCTGATGGGCGGGATGTAAATTGCCAACAGACACTCAGGAGAAGTGTATGGTGTTTCCTGAAACATCTAAAAAACAAAGCAACAGAGCCTAGGGCACTTCCACTTATGGTCCTATAGCTTAGGGAAATTAAAATCAAAAAGACACAGCCACCCCAAAGTTTGGAACGGCTCTGTTTACAAGAACCTCGTTTACAGTACAAGTTCAACATCACAGAAAGTGAAAAATGGATAAAGAAATTTTGGTATTTACTTACAAATCAATATCACTCAGCAATGAAATCTATGTCATCAGGCCCTTAGCAGCACAATGAGTGGATTCAGGTATGATGATTCTAACTGAAATAAGTCACAGTGAAAAACAAACATCATAAGATATCACTAATACACGGAATGTAAACTTGGCTACACAGGAACTGAATTCCAAAACAGAACAGGGTCTCAAATTTAGAAAACCTACTTATGCTTGCTTAAGGGGAAAGGTGAGTTGGGGTGCTGCATAAAACCAGAGATTGAAATGAGCACAGATAAAGTTCCTTAAGCCAAATATGGAATACACAAGAGCTACTCCTTGCTCAACGAAATGGACTCAACACCGCATATTAAACGCCTAAGAATGTACCTGACTAGTAAGTATCTTAAAACCTATGGATTGCTATGTCTCCGAAAGAGAATCAAGCATGTGTACAGGGGCATAAACGCAGCAGTGATAGAATTGGAGAGGTTCGGTGAGCAAATGAAGACCCTTTGATGTCATATTGCATGGTACCCATTCCACGGGTTTCAACTACCCAGGTTTAAGGTATTCTTCCTTCAGCTAAAACATGCATGTGGAACCCAGAGTATGATCAACCATGTGATCGGGAGACGTGTTCAAATATGTCTCAGTTTTCGTACCCTGGTACTCGGGTTCAACATTCCAGACGCTTTACTAACACTCTCCCGACTTGGAGAGTCAGCGCCTTTAACCTCCTGTTTGGCCCAGTTTGCAATTTCTGCGGAAGATGAACAGGAATAGGGAGAACCAATGAGAGACTAGCTGGAGGTGTCTGGAAGGGCAAATTTAACTTTCATTTCCCACCAGGAAGTGGAAATAACCAAAGGCTCAGTGTGCCGTGCCGGAACCAGATTAGAGCCTGAAGACATCCTGCGGTGTTGCGGCCAGCTCAAAAGAAAGCGAGTTGAAGAAAGGAGCTCAGGGGCACTGTAATTCACAAACCTGCAGAGTTATAAATGACAGCTATCGTCCAAAAATATACTAAAGTAAGGCTGCCAAGAGGACTTGAAAGCGGGGCAGAATTGCAGGAAACTGATTTCAGGAGGTAGACTGGAATTGCATTGAAAGCATAGGAAAAGAGGCAGAACGTCCACAATGATGCACTTGGCCAAAAAGGGCGTATGCGTTTTTTCCTGAATATATTCAGGAAAAAACGCATACGCCCTTTTTGGCCAACCAAGCAAGCTTGCAAAGGAAATCTGCACTACAATGAAGTCTCACTTCCCCCCGGTCAAAAGGGCCATCTGAAAAAAGTGTAAAATCCAGCAAGGCAGGACAGGCCATGGAGAACTGGGAGCCTTGTTATGCTGATGGGCGGGATGTAAATTGCCAACAGACACTCGGGAGAAGTGTATGGTGTTTCCTGAAACATCTAAAAAACAAAGCAACAGAGCCTAGGGCACTTCCACTTATGGTCCTATAGCTTAGGGAAATTAAAATCAAAAAGACACAGCCACCCCAAAGTTTGGGACGCCTCTGGTTACAAGAACCTCGTTTACAGTACAAGTTCAACATCGCAGAAAGTGAAAAATGGATAAAGAAGTTGTGGTATTTACTTGCAAAGCAATATCACTCAGCAATGAAATCTATGTCATCAGGCCCTTAGAAGCACAATGAGTGGATTCAGGTATGATGATTCTAACTGAAATAAGTCACACAGAAAATGAAACATCATAAGGTATCAGTAATACACGGAATGTAAACTTGGCTACACAGGAACTGAATTACAGAACAGAACAGGGTCTCAAATTTAGAAAACCAACTTATGCTTGCTTAAGGGGAAAGGTGAGTTGGGGTGCTGCATAAAACCAGAGATTGAAATGAGCACAGATAAATTTCCTTAAGCCAAATATGGAATAGACAAGAGCTACTCCTTGCTCAACGAAATGGACTCAACACCCCATATTAAACGCCTAAGAATGTACCTGACTAGTAAGTATCTTAAAACCTATGGATTGCTATGTCTCCAAAAGAGAATCAAGCGTGTGTACAGGGGCATAAACGCAGCAGTGATAGGATTGGAGAGGTTCGGTGAGCAAATGAAGACCCTTTGAAGTCAATTTGCATGGTACCCATTACACGGGTCTCAACTCTCCAGGTTTAAGGTATTCTTCCTTCAGCTAAAACATGCATGTGGAACCCTGAGTATGATCAACCGTGTGAACGGGAGACGTGTTCAAATATGTCTCAGTTTTCCTCCCCTGGTACTCGGGTGCAACATTCCAGATTCTTTACTAACACTCTCCCGACTTGGAGAGTCAGCGCCTTTAACCTCCTGTTTGGCCCAGTTTGCAATTTCTGCGGAAGATGAACAGGAATAGGGAGAACCAATGAGAGACTAGCTGGAGTTGTCTGGACGGGCAAATTTAACTCTCATTTCCCACCAGGAAGAGGAAATAACCAAAGGCTCAGCGTGCCGTGCCGGAACCAGATTAGGGCCTGAAGCCATCCTGCAGTGTTGCGGCCAGGTCACAAGAAAGCGAGTTGAAGAAAGGAGCTCAGGGGCACTGTAATTCACAAACCTGCAGAGTTATAAATGACAGCTATCGTCCAAAAATATACTGAAGTAAGGCTGCCAAGAGGACTTGAAAGCGGGGCAGAATTGCAGGAAACCGATTTCAGGAGGTAGACTGGAATTGCATTGAAAGCATAGGAAAAGAGGCAGAACGTCCACAATGATGCACTTGGCCAAAAAGGGCGTATGCGTTTTTTCCTGAATATATTCAGGAAAAAACGCATACGCCCTTTTTGGCCAACCAAGCAAGCTTGCAAAGGAAATCTGCACTACAATGAAGTCTCACTTCCCCCCGGTCAAAAGGGCCATCTGAAAAAAGTGTAAAATCCAGCAAGGCAGGACAGGCCATGGAGAACTGGGAGCCTTGTTATGCTGATGGGCGGGATGTAAATTGCCAACAGACACTCGGGAGAAGTGTATGGTGTTTCCTGAAACATCTAAAAAACAAAGCAACAGAGCCTAGGGCACTTCCACTTATGGTCCTATAGCTTAGGGAAATTAAAATCAAAAAGACACAGCCACCCCAAAGTTTGGGACGCCTCTGTTTACAAGAACCTCGTTTACAGTACAAGTTCAACATCGCAGAAAGTGAAAAATGGATAAAGAACTTTTGGTATTTACTTACAAAGAAATATCACTCAGCAATGAAATCTATGTCATCAGGCCCTTAGCAGCACAATGAGTGGATTCAGGTATGATGATTCTAACTGAAATAAGTCACACAGAAAAAGAAACATCATAAGATATCAGTAATACACGGAATGTAAACTTGGCTACACAGGAACTGAATTCCAAAACAGAACAGGGTCTCAAATTTAGAAAACCAACTTATGCTTGCTTAAGGGGAAAGGTGAGTTGGGGTGCTGCATAAAACCAGAGATTGAAATGAGCACAGATAAAGTTCCTTAAGCCAAATATGGAATAGACAAGAGCTACTCCTTGCTCAACGAAATGGACTCAACACCGCATATTAAACGCCTAAGAATGTACCTGACTAGTAAGTATCTTAAAACCTATGGATTGCTATGTCTCCGAAAGAGAATCAAGCATGTGTACAGGGGCATAAACGCAGCAGTGATAGGATTGGAGAGGTTCGGTGAGCAAATGAAGACCCTTTGATGTCATATTGCATGGTACCCATTCAACGGGTTTCAACTACCCAGGTTTAAGGTATTCTTCCTTCAGCTAAAACATGCATGTGGAACCCAGAGTATGATCAACCATGTGATCGGGAGACGTGTTCAAATATGTCTCAGTTTTCGTACCCTGGTACTCGGGTGCAACATTCCAGACGCTTTACTAACACTCTCCCGACTTGGAGAGTCAATCCCTTTAACCTCCTGTTTAGCCCAGTTTGCAATTTCTGCGGAAGATGAACAGGAATAGCGAGAACCAATGAGAGACTAGCTGGAGGTGTTTGGACGGGCAAATTTAACTCTCATTTCCCACCAGGAAGAGGAAATAACCAAAGGCTCAGCGTGCCGTGCTGGAACCAGATTAGGGCCTGAAGCCATCCTGCGGTGTTGCGGCCAGCTCAAAAGAAAGCGAGTTGAAGAAAGGAGCTCAGGGGCACTGTAATTCACAAACCTGCAGAGTTATAAATGACAGCTATCGTCCAAAAATATACTGAAGTAAGGCTGCCAAGAGGACTTGAAAGCGGGGCAGAATTGCAGGAAACCGATTTCAGGAGGTAGACTGGAATTGCATTGAAAGCATAGGAAAAGAGGCAGAACGTCCACAATGATGCACTTGGCCAAAAAGGGCGTATGCGTTTTTTCCTGAATATATTCAGGAAAAAACGCATACGCCCTTTTTGGCCAACCAAGCAAGCTTGCAAAGGAAATCTGCACTACAATGAAGTCTCACTTCCCCCCGGTCAAAAGGGCCATCTGAAAAAAGTGTAAAATCCAGAAAGGCAGGACAGGCCATGGAGAACTGGGAGCCTTGTTATGCTGATGGGCGGGATGTAAATTGCCAACAGACACTCGGGAGAAGTGTATGGTGTTTCCTGAAACATCTAAAAAACAAAGCAACAGAGCCTAGGGCACTTCCACTTATGGTCCTATAGCTTAGGGAAATTAAAATCAAAAAGACACAGCCACCCCAAAGTTTGGGACGCCTCTGTTTACAAGAACCTCGTTTACAGTACAAGTTCAACATCGCAGAAAGTGAGAAATGGATAAAGAAGTTGTGGTATTTACTTACAAAGCAATATCACTCAGCAATGAAATCTATGTCATCAGGCCCTTAGCAGCACAATGAGTGGATTCAGGTATGATGATTCTAACTGAAATAAGTCACACAGAAAGAGAAACATCATAAGATATCAGTAATACACGGAATGTAAACTTGGCTACACAGGAACTGAATTACAGAACAGAACAGGGTCTCAAATTTAGAAAACCAACTTATGCTTGCTTAAGGGGAAAGGTGAGTTGGGGTGCTGCATAAAACCAGAGATTGAAATGAGCACAGATAAAGTTCCTTAAGCCAAATATGGAATAGACAAGAGCTACTCCTTGCTCAACGAAATGGACTCAACACCCCATATTAAACGCCTAAGAATGTACCTGACTAGTAAGTATCTTAAAACCTATGGATTGCTATGTCTCCAAAAGAGAATCAAGCGTGTGTACAGGGGCATAAACGCAGCAGTGATAGGATTGGAGAGGTTCGGTGAGCAAATGAAGACCCTTTGAAGTCAATTTGCATGGTACCCATTACACGGGTCTCAACTCTCCAGGTTTAAGGTATTCTTCCTTCAGCTAAAACATGCATGTGGAACCCAGAGTATGATCAACCATGTGATCGAGAGACGTGTTCAAATACGTCTCAGTATTCCTCCCCTGGTACTCGAGTGCAACATTCCAGACGCTTTACTAACACTCTCCCCACTTGGAGAGTCAGTCCCTTTAACCTCCTGTTTGGCCCAGTTTGTAATTTCTGCAGAAGATGAACAGGAATAGCGAGAACCAATGAGAGACTAGCTGGAGGTGTCTGGACGGGCAAATGTAACTCTCATTTCCCACCAGGAAGAGGAATTAACCAAAGGCTCAGCGTGCCGTGCCGGAACCAGATTAGGGCCTGAAGCCATCCTGCGGTGTTGCGGCCAGCTCAAAAGAAAGCGAGTTGAATAAAGGAGCTCAGGGGCACTGTAATTCACAAACCTGCAGAGTTATAAATGACAGCTATCGTCCAAAAATATACTGAAGTAAGGCTGCCAAGAGGACTTGAAAGCGGGGCAGAATTGCAGGAAACCGATTTCAGGAGGTAGACTGGAATTGCATTGAAAGCATAGGAAAAGAGGCAGAACGTCCACAATGATGCACTTGGCCAAAAAGGGCGTATGCGTTTTTTCCTGAATATATTCAGGAAAAAACGCATACGCCCTTTTTGGCCAACCAAGCAAGCTTGCAAAGGAAATCTGCACTACAATGAAGTCTCACTTCCCCCCGGTCAAAAGGGCCATCTGAAAAAAGTGTAAAATCCAGAAAGGCAGGACAGGCCATGGAGAACTGGGAGCCTTGTTATGCTGATGGGCGGGATGTAAATTGCCAACAGACACTCGGGAGAAGTGTATGGTGTTTCCTGAAACATCTAAAAAACAAAGCAACAGAGCCTAGGGCACTTCCACTTATGGTCCTATAGCTTAGGGAAATTAAAATCAAAAAGACACAGCCACCCCAAAGTTTGGGACGCCTCTGTTTACAAGAACCTCGTTTACAGTACAAGTTCAACATCGCAGAAAGTGAGAAATGGATAAAGAAGTTGTGGTATTTACTTACAAAGCAATATCACTCAGCAATGAAATCTATGTCATCAGGCCCTTAGCAGCACAATGAGTGGATTCAGGTATGATGATTCTAACTGAAATAAGTCACACAGAAAGAGAAACATCATAAGATATCAGTAATACACGGAATGTAAACTTGGCTACACAGGAACTGAATTACAGAACAGAACAGGGTCTCAAATTTAGAAAACCAACTTATGCTTGCTTAAGGGGAAAGGTGAGTTGGGGTGCTGCATAAAACCAGAGATTGAAATGAGCACAGATAAAGTTCCTTAAGCCAAATATGGAATAGACAAGAGCTACTCCTTGCTCAACGAAATGGACTCAACACCGCATATTAAACGCCTAAGAATGTACCTGACTAGTAAGTATCTTAAAACCTATGGATTGCTATGTCTCCGAAAGTGAATCAAGCATGTGTACAGGGGCATAAACGCAGCAGTGATAGGATTGGAGAGGTTCGGTGAGCAAATTAAGACCCTTTGATGTCATATTGCATGGTACCCATTCCACGGGTTTCAACTACCCAGGTTTAAGGTATTCTTCCTTCAGCTAAAACATGCATGTGGAACCCAGAGTATGATCAACCATGTGATCGGGAGACGTGTTCAAATATGTCTCAGTTTTCGTACCCTGGTACTCGGGTGCAACATTCCAGACGCTTTACTAACACTCTCCCGACTTGGAGAGTCAGTTCCTTTAACCTCCTGTTTGGCCCAGTTTGCAATTTCTGCGGAAGATGAACAGGAATAGGGAGAACCAATGAGAGACTAGCTGGAGGTGTCTGGACGGGCAAATTTAACTCTCATTTCCCACCAGGAAGAGGAAATAACCAAAGGCTCAGTGTGCCGTGCCGGAACCAGATTAGAGCCTGAAGCCATCCTGCGGTGTTGCGGCCAGCTCAAAAGAAAGCGAGTTGAAGAAAGGAGCTCAGGGGCACTGTAATTCACAAACCTGCAGAGTTATAAATGACAGCTATCGTCCAAAAATATACTGAAGTAAGGCTGCCAAGAGGACTTGAAAGCGGGGCAGAATTGCAGGAAACCGATTTCAGGAGGTAGACTGGAATTGCATTGAAAGCATAGGAAAAGAGGCAGAACGTCCACAATGATGCACTTGGCCAAAAAGGGCGTATGCGTTTTTTCCTGAATATATTCAGGAAAAAACGCATACGCCCTTTTTGGCCAACCAAGCAAGCTTGCAAAGGAAATCTGCACTACAATGAAGTCTCACTTCCCCCCGGTCAAAAGGGCCATCTGAAAAAAGTGTAAAATCCAGAAAGGCAGGACAGGTCATGGAGAACTGGGAGCCTTGTTATGCTGATGGGCGGGATGTAAATTGCCAACAGACACTCGGGAGAAATGTATGGTGTTTCCTGAAACATCTAAAAAACAAAGCAACAGAGCCTAGGGCACTTCCACTTATGGTCCTATAGCTTAGGGAAATTAAAATCAAAAAGACACAGCCACCCCAAAGTTTGGGACGCCTCTGTTTACAAGAACCTCGTTTACAGTACAAGTTCAACATTGCAGAAAGTGAAAAATGGATAAAGAACTTGTGGTATTTACTTACAAAGCAATATCACTCAGCAATGAAATCTATGTCATCAGGCCCTTAGCAGCACAATGAGTGGATTCAGGTATGATGATTCTAACTGAAATAAGTCACACAGAAAAAGAAACATCATAAGATATCAGTAATACACGGAATGTAAACTTGGCTACACAGGAACTGAATTCCAAAACAGAACAGGGTCTCAAATTTAGAAAACCAACTTATGCTTGCTTAAGGGGAAAGGTGAGTTGGGGTGCTGCATAAAACCAGAGATTGAAATGAGCACAGATAAAGTTCCTTAAGCCAAATATGGAATAGACAAGAGCTACTCCTTGCTCAACGAAATGGACTCAACACCGCATATTAAACGCCTAAGAATGTACCTGACTAGTAAGTATCTTAAAACCTATGGATTGCTATGTCTCCGAAAGAGAATCAAGCATGTGTACAGGGGCATAAACGCAGCAGTGATAGAATTGGAGAGGTTCGGTGAGCAAATGAAGACCCTTTGATGTCATATTGCATGGTACCCATTCCACAGGTTTCAACTACCCAGGTTTAAGGTATTCTTCCTTCAGCTAAAACATGCATGTGGAACCCAGAGTATGATCAACCATGTGATCGGGAGACGTGTTCAAATACGTCTCAGTATTCCTCCCCTGGTACTCGAGTGCAACAGTCCAGACGCTTTACTAACACTCTCCCCACTTGGAGAGTCAGTCCCTTTAACCTCCTGTTTGGCCCAGTTTGCAATTTCTGCAGAAGATGAACAGGAATAGCGAGAACCAATGAGAGACTAGCTGGAGGTGTCTGGACGGGCAAATTTAACTCTCATTTCCCACCAGGAAGAGGAATTAACCAAAGGCTCAGCGTGCCGTGCCGGAACCAGATTAGGGCCTGAAGCCATCCTGCGGTGTTGCGGCCAGCTCAAAAGAAAGCGAGTTGAATAAAGGAGCTCAGGGGCACTGTAATTCACAAACCTGCAGAGTTATAAATGACAGCTATCGTCCAAAAATATACTGAAGTAAGGCTGCCAAGAGGACTTGAAAGCGGGGCAGAATTGCAGGAAACCGATTTCAGGAGGTAGACTGGAATTGCATTGAAAGCATAGGAAAAGAGGCAGAACGTCCACAATGATGCACTTGGCCAAAAAGGGCGTATGCGTTTTTTCCTGAATATATTCAGGAAAAAACGCATACGCCCTTTTTGGCCAACCAAACAAGCTTGCAAAGGAAATCTGCAATACAATGAAGTCTCACTTCCCCCTGGTCAAAAGGGCCATCTGAAAAAAGTGTAAAATCCAGAAAGGCAGGACAGGCCATGGAGAACTGGGAGCCTTGTTATGCTGATGGGCGGGATGTAAATTGCCAACAGACACTCGGGAGAAGTGTATGGTGTTTCCTGAAACATCTAAAAAACAAAGCAACAGAGCCTAGGGCACTTCCACTTATGGTCCTATAGCTTAGGGAAATTAAAATCAAAAAGACACAGCCACCCCAAAGTTTGGGACGCCTCTGTTTACAAGAACCTCGTTTACAGTACAAGTTCAACATCGCAGAAAGTGAGAAATGGATAAAGAAGTTGTGGTATTTACTTACAAAGCAATATCACTCAGCAATGAAATCTATGTCATCAGGCCCTTAGCAGCACAATGAGTGGATTCAGGTATGATGATTCTAACTGAAATAAGTCACAGTGAAAAACAAACATCATAAGATATCACTAATACACGGAATGTAAACTTGGCTACACAGGAACTGAATTCCAAAACAGAACAGGGTCTCAAATTTAGAAAACCTACTTATGCTTGCTTAAGGGGAAAGGTGAGTTGGGGTGCTGCATAAAACCAGAGATTGAAATGAGCACAGATAAAGTTCCTTAAGCCAAATATGGAATACACCAGAGCTACTCCTTGCTCAACGAAATGGACTCAACACCTCATATTAAACGCCTAAGAATGTACCTGACTAGTAAGTATCTTAAAACCTATGGATTGCTATGTCTCCAAAAGAGAATCAAGCGTGTGTACAGGGGCATAAACGCAGCAGTGATAGGATTGGAGAGGTTCGGTGAGCAAATGAAGACCCTTTGAAGTCATATTGCATGGTACCCATTCCACGGGTCTCAACTCTCCAGGTTTAAGGTATTCTTCCTTCAGCTAAAACATGCATGTGGAACCCAGAGTATGATCAACCGTGTGAACGGGAGACGTGTTCAAATATGTCTCAGTTTTCCTCCCCTGGTACTCAGGTGCAACATTCTAGACGCTTTACTAACACTCTCCCGACTTGGAGAGTCAGCGCCTTTAACCTCCTGTTTGGCCCAGTTTGCAATTTCTGCGGAAGATGAACAGGAATAGGGAGAACCAATGAGAGACTAGCTGGAGGTGTCTGGACGGGCAAATTTAACTCTCATTTCCCACCAGGAAGAGGAAATAACCAAAGGCTCAGTGTGCTGTGCCGGAACCAGATTAGAGCCTGAAGCCATCCTGCGGTGTTGCGGCCAGCTCACAAGAAAGCGAGTTGAAGAAAGGAGCTCAGGGGCACTGTAATTCACAAACCTGCAGAGTTATAAATGACAGCTATCGTCCAAAAATATACTGAAGTAAGGCTGCCAAGAGGACTTGAAAGCGGGGCAGAATTGCAGGAAACCGATTTCAGGAGGTAGACTGGAATTGCATTGAAAGCATAGGAAAAGAGGCAGAACGTCCACAATGATGCACTTGGCCAAAAAGGGCATATGCGTTTTTTCCTGAATATATTCAGGAAAAAACCCATATGCCCTTTTTGGCCAACCAAGCAAGCTTGCAAAGGAAATCTGCACTACAATGAAGTCTCACTTCCCCCCGGTCAAAAGGGCCATCTGAAAAAAGTGTAAAATCCAGAAAGGCAGGACAGGCCATGGAGAACTGGGAGCCTTGTTTTGCTGATGGGCGGGATGTAAATTGCCAACAGACACTCGGGAGAAGTGTATGGTGTTTCCTGAAACATCTAAAAAACAAAGCAACAGAGCCTAGGTCACTACCACTTATGGTCCTATAGCTTAGGGAAATTAAAATCAAAAAGACACAGCCACCCCAAAGTTTGGGACGCCTCTGTTTACAAGAACCTCGTTTACAGTACAAGTTCAACATCGCAGAAAGTGAAAAATGGATAAAGAATTTGTGGTATTTACTTACAAAGCAATATCACTCAGCAATGAAATCTATGTCATCAGGCCCTTAGCAGCACAATGAGTGGATTCAGGTATGATGATTCTAACTGAAATAAGTCACACAGAAAGAGAAACATCATAAGATATCAGTAATACACGGAATGTAAACTTGGCTACACAGGAACTGAATTACAGAACAGAACAGGGTCTCAAATTTAGAAAACCAACTTATGCTTGCTTAAGGGGAAAGGTGAGTTGGGGTGCTGCATAAAACCAGAGATTGAAATGAGCACAGATAAAGTTCCTTAAGCCAAATATGGAATAGACAAGAGCTACTCCTTGCTCAACGAAATGGACTCAACACCGCATATTAAACGCCTAAGAATGTACCTGACTAGTAAGTATCTTAAAACCTATGGATTGCTATGTCTCCGAAAGAGAATCAAGCATGTGTACAGGGGCATAAACGCAGCAGTGATAGGATTGGAGAGGTTCGGTGAGCAAATGAAGACCCTTTGATGTCATATTGCATGGTACCCATTCCACGGGTCTCAACTCTCCAGGTTTAAGGTATTCTTCCTTCAGCTAAAACATGCATGTGGAACCCAGAGTATGATCAACCATGTGATCGGGAGACGTGTTCAAATATGTCTCAGTTTTCGTACCCTGGTACTCGGGTGCAACATTCCAGACGCTTTACTAACACTCTCCCGACTTGGAGAGTCAGTCCCTTTAACCTCCTGTTTAGCCCAGTTTGCAATTTCTGCGGAAGATGAACAGGAATAGCGAGAACCAATGAGAGACTAGCTGGAGGTGTCTGCACGGGCAAATTTAACTCTCATTTCCCACCAGGAAGAGGAATTAACCAAAGGCTCAGCGTGCCGTGCTGGAACAAGATTAGGGCCTGAAGCCATCCTGCGGTGTTGCGGCCAGCTCAAAAGAAAGCGAGTTGAAGAAAGGAGCTCAGGGGCACTGTAATTCACAAACCTGCAGAGTTATAAATGACAGCTATCGTCCAAAAATATACTGAAGTAAGGCTGCCAAGAGGACTTGAAAGCGGGGCAGAATTGCAGGAAACCGATTTCAGGAGGTAGACTGGAATTGCATTGAAAGCATAGGAAAAGAGGCAGAACGTCCACAATGATGCACTTGGCCAAAAAGGGCGTATGCGTTTTTTCCTGAATATATTCAGGAAAAAACGCATACGCCCTTTTTGGCCAACCAAGCAAGCTTGCAAAGGAAATCTGCACTACAATGAAGTCTCACTTCCCCCCGGTCAAAAGGGTCATCTGAAAAAAGTGTAAAATCCAGCAAGGCAGGACAGGCCATGGAGAACTGGGAGCCTTGTTATGCTGATGGGCGGGATGTAAATTGCCAACAGACACTCGGGAGAAGTGTATGGTGTTTCCTGAAACATCTAAAAAACAAAGCAACAGAGCCTAGGGCACTTCCACTTATGGTCCTATAGCTTAGGGAAATTAAAATCAAAAAGACACAGCCACCCCAAAGTTTGGGACGCCTCTGTTTACAAGAACCTCGTTTACAGTACAAGTTCAACATCGCAGAAAGTGAAAAATGGATAAAGAAGTTGTGGTATTTACTTGCAAAGCAATATCACTCAGCAATGAAATCTATGTCATCAGGCCCTTAGCAGCACAATGAGTAGATTCAGGTATGATGATTCTAACTGAAATAAGTCACACAGAAAATGAAACATCATAAGGTATCAGTAATACACGGAATGTAAACTTGCCTACACAGGAACTGAATTACAGAACAGAACAGGGTCTCAAATTTAGAAAACCAACTTATGCTTGCTTAAGGGGAAAGGTGAGTTGGGGTGCTGCATAAAACCAGAGATTGAAATGAGCACAGATAAAGTTCCTTAAGCCAAATATGGAATAGACAAGAGCTACTCCTTGCTCAACGAAATGGACTCAACACCGCATATTAAACGCCAAAGAATGTACCTGACTAGTAAGTATCTTAAAACCTATGGATTGCTATGTCTCCAAAAGAGAATCAAGCGTGTGTACAGGGGCATAAACGCAGCAGTGATAGGATTGGAGAGGTTCGGTGAGCAAATGAAGACCCTTTGAAGTCAATTTGCATGGTACCCATTACACGGGTCTCAACTCTCCAGGTTTAAGGTATTCTTCCTTCAGCTAAAACATGCATGTGGAACCCAGAGTATGATCAACCGTGTGAACGGGAGACGTGTTCAAATATGTCTCAGTTTTCCTCCCCTGGTACTCGGGTGCAACATTCCAGATTCTTTACTAACACTCTCCCGACTTGGAGAGTCAGCGCCTTTAACCTCCTGTTTGGCCCAGTTTGCAATTTCTGCGGAAGATGAACAGGAATAGGGAGAACCAATGAGAGACTAGCTGGAGTTGTCTGGACGGGCAAATTTAACTCTCATTTCCCACCAGGAAGAGGAAATAACCAAAGGCTAGGTGTGCCGTGCCGGAACCAGATTAGAGCCTGAAGCCATCCTGCGGTGTTGCGGCCAGCTCAAAAGAAAGCGAGTTGAAGAAAGGAGCTCAGGGGCACTGTAATTCACAAACCTGCAGAGTTATAAATGACAGCTATCGTCCAAAAATATACTGAAGTAAGGCTGCCAAGAGGACTTGAAAGCGGGGCAGAATTGCAGGAAACCGATTTCAGGAGGTAGACTGGAATTGCATTGAAAGCATAGGAAAAGAGGCAGAACGTCCACAATGATGCACTTGGCCAAAAAGGGCGTATGCGTTTTTTCCTGAATATATTCAGGAAAAAACGCATACGCCCTTTTTGGCCAACCAAGCAAGCTTGCAAAGGAAATCTGCACTACAATGAAGTCTCACTTCCCCCCGGTCAAAAGGGCCATCTGAAAAAAGTGTAAAATCCAGCAAGGCAGGACAGGCCATGGAGAACTGGGAGCCTTGTTATGCTGATGGGCGGGATGTAAATTGCCAACAGACACTCGGGAGAAGTGTATGGTGTTTCCTGAAACATCTAAAAAACAAAGCAACAGAGCCTAGGGCACTTCCACTTATGGTCCTATAGCTTAGGGAAATTAAAATCAAGAAGACACAGCCACCCCAAAGTTTGGAACGGCTCTGTTTACAAGAACCTCGTTTACAGTACAAGTTCAACATCGCAGAAAGTGAAAAATGGATAAAGAACTTGTGGTATTTACTTACAAAGCAATATCACTCAGCAATGAAATCTATGTCATCAGGCCCTTAGCAGCACAATGAGTGGATTCAGGTATGATGATTCTAACTGAAATAAGTCACACAGAAAAAGAAACATCATAAGATATCAGTAATACACGGAATGTAAACTTGGCTACACAGGAACTGAATTTCAAAACAGAACAGAGTCTCAAATTTAGAAAACAAACTTATGCTAGCTTAAGGGGAAAGGTGAGTTGGGGTGCTGCATAAAACCAGAGATTGAAATGAGCACAGATAAAGTTCCTTAAGCCAAATATGGAATAGACAAGAGCTACTCCTTGCTCAATGATAAGGACTCAACACCCCATATTAAACGCCTAAGAATGTACCTGACTAGTAAGTATCTTAAAACCTATGGATTGCTATGTCTCCAAAAGAGAATCAAGCATGTGTACAGGGGCATAAACACAGCAGTGATAGGATTGGAGAGGTTCGGTGAGCAAATGAAGACCCTTTGAAGTCATATTGCATGGTACCCATTCCACGGGTTTCAACTACCCAGGTTTAAGGTATTCTTCCTTCAGCTAAAACATGCATGTGGAACCCAGAGTATGATCAACCATGTGATCGAGAGACGTGTTCAAATATGTCTCAGTTTTCGTACTCTGGTACTCGGGTGCAACATTCCAGATGCTTTACTAACACTCTCCCGACTTGGAGAGTCAGTCCCTTTAACCTCCTGTTTAGCCCAGTTTGCAATTTCTGCGGAAGATGAACAGGAATAGCGAGAACCAATGAGAGACTAGCTGGAGGTGTCTGGACGGGCAAATTTAACTCTCATTTCCCACCAGGAAGAGGAATTAACCAAAGGCTCAGCGTGCCGTGCTGGAACAAGATTAGGGCCTGAAGCCATCCTGCGGTGTTGCGGCCAGGTCACAAGAAAGCGAGTTGAAGAAAGGAGCTCAGGGGCACTGTAATTCACAAACCTGCAGAGTTATAAATGACAGCTATCGTCCAAAAATATACTGAAGTAAGGCTGCCAAGAGGACTTGAAAGCGGGGCAGAATTGCAGGAAACTGATTTCAGGAGGTAGACTGGAATTGCATTGAAAGCATAGGAAAAGAGGCAGAAAGTCCACAATGATGCACTTGGCCAAAAAGGGCGTATGCGTTTTTTCCTGAATATATTCAGGAAAAAACGCATACGCACTTTTTGGCCAACCAAGCAAGCTTGCAAAGGAAATCTGCACTACAATGAAGTCTCACTTCCCCCCGGTCAAAAGGGCCATCTGAAAAAAGTGTAAAATCCAGAAAGGCAGGACAGGCCATGGAGAACTGGGAGCCTTGTTATGCTGATGGGCGGGATGTAAATTGCCAACAGACACTCGGGAGAAGTGTATGGTGTTTCCTGAAACATCTAAAAAACAAAGCAACAGAGCCTAGGGCACTTCCACTTATGGTCCTATAGCTTAGGGAAATTAAAATCAAAAAGACACAGCCACCCCAAAGTTTGGGACGCCTCTGTTTACAAGAACCTCGTTACAGTACAAGTTCAACATCGCAGAAAATGAAAAATGGATAAAGAAGTTGTGGTATTTACTTACAAAGCAATATCACTCAGCAATGAAATCTATGTCATCAGGCCCTTAGCAACACAATGAGTGGATTCAGGTATGATGATTCTAACTGAAATAAGTCACACAGAAAAAGAAACATCATAAGATATCACTAATACACGGAATATAAACTTGGCTACACAGGAACAGAATTCCAAAACAGAACAGCGTCTCAAATTTAGAAAACCAACTTATGCTTGCTTAAGGGGAAAGGTGAGTTGGGGTGCTGCATAAAACCAGAGATTGAAATGAGCACAGATAAAGTTCCTTAAGCCAAATATGGAATAGACAAGAGCTACTCCTTGCTGAACGAAATGGACTCAACACCCCATATTAAACGCCTAAGAATGTACCTGACTAGTAAGTATCTTAAAACCTATGGATTGCTATGTCTCCACAAGAGAATCAAGCATGTGTACAGGGGCATAAACGCAGCAGTGATAGGATTGGAGAGGTTCGGTGAGCAAATGAAGACCCTTTGAAGTCATATTGCATGGTACCCATTCCACGGGTTTCAACTACCCAGTTTTAAGGTATTCTTCCTTCAGCTAAAACATGCATGTGGAACCTAGAGTATGATCAACCATGTGATCGGGAGACGTGTTCAAATATGTCTCAGTTTTCGTACCCTGGTACTCGGGTGCAACATTCCAGACGCTTTACTAACACTCTCCCCACTTGGAGAGTCAGTCCCTTTAACCTCCTGTTTGGCCCAGTTTGCAATTTCTGCGGAAGATGAACAGGAATAGGGAGAACCAATGAGAGACTAGCTGCAGGTGTCTGGACGGGCAAATTTAACTCTCATTTCCCACCAGGAAGAGGAATTAACAAAGGCTCAGCGTGCCGTGCCGGAAACAGATTAGGGCCTGAAGCCATCCTGAGGTGTTTCGGCCAGGTCACAAGAAAGCGATTTGAAGAAAGGAGCTCAGGGGCACTGTAATTCACAAACCTGCAGAGTTATAAATGACAGCTATCGTCCAAAAATATACTGAAGTAAGGCTGCCAAGAGGACTTGAAAACGGGGCAGAATTGCAGGAAACCGATTTCAGGAGGTAGACTGGAATTGCATTGAAAGCATAGGAAAAGATGCAGAACGTCCACAATGATGCACTTGGCCAAAAAGGGCGTATGCGTTTTTTCCTGAATATATTCAGGAAAAAACGCATACGCACTTTTTGGCCAACCAAGCAAACTTGCAAAGGAAATCTGCACTACAATGAAGTCTCACTTCCCCCCGGTCAAAAGGGCCATCTGAAAAAAGTGTAAAATCCAGAAAGGCAGGACAGGTCATGGAGAACTGGGAGCCTTGTTATGCTGATGGGCAGGATGTAAATTGCCAACAGACACTCGGGAGAAGTGTATGGTGTTTCCTGAAACATCTAAGAAACAAAGCAACAGAGCCTAGGGCACTTCCACTTATGGTCCTATAGCTTAGGGAAATTAAAATCAAAAAGACACAGCCACCCCAAAGTTTGGGACGCCTCTGTTTACAAGAACCTCATTTACCGTACAAGTTCAATATCACAGAAAGTGAAAAATGGATAAAGAACTTGTGGTACTTACGTACAATGCAGTATCACTCAGCAATGAAATCTATGTCATCAGGCCCGTAGCAGCATAATGAGTGGATTCAGGTACGATGATTCTAACTTTAATAAGTCACACAGAAAAAGAAACATCATAAGATATCAGTAATACACGGAATGTAAACTTGCCTACACAGGAACTGAATTCCAAAACAGAACAGGGTCTCAAATTTAGAAAACCAACTTATGCTTGCTTAAGGGTAAAGGTGAGTTGGGGTGCTGCATAAACCCAGAGATTGAAATGAGTACAGATAAAGTTCCTTAAGCCAAATATGGAATAGACAAGAGCTACTCCTTGCTCAACGAAATGGACTCAACACCCCATATTAAACGCGTAAGAATGTACCTGACTAGTAAGTATCTTAAAACCTATGGATTGCTATGTCTCCAAAAGAGAATCAAGCATGTGTACAGGGTCATAAACGAAGCAGTGATAGGATTGGAGAGGTTCGGTGAGCAAATGAAGACCCTTTGAACTCATATTGCATGGTACCCATTACACGGGTCTCAACTCTCCATGTTTAAGGTATTCTTCCTTCAGCTAAAATATGCATGTGGAACCCAGAGTATGATCAACCGTGTGAATGGGAGACATGTTCAAATATGTCTCAGTTTTCCTCCCCTGGTACTCGGGTGCAACATTCCAGATGCTTTACTAACACTCTCCCCACTTGGAGAGTCAGCGCCTTTAACCTCCTGTTTGGCCCAGTTTGCAATTTCTGCGGAAGATGAACAGGAATAGGGAGAACCAATGAGAGACTAGCTGGAGGTGTCTGGACGGGCAAATTTAACTCTCATTTCCCACCAGGAAGAGGAATTAACCAAAGGCTCAGCGTGCCGTGCCGGAACCAGATTAGCGCCTGAAGCCATCCTGCGGTGTTGCGGCCAGCTCACAAGAAAGCGAGTTGAAGAAAGGAGCTCAGGGGCACTGTAATTCACAAACCTGCAGCGTTATAAATGACAGCTATCGTCCAAAAATATACTGAAGTAAGGCTGCCAAGAGGACTTGAAAGCGGGGCAGAATTGCAGGAAACCGATTTCAGGAGGTAGACTGGAATTGCATTGAAAGCATAGGAAAAGAGGCAGAACGTCCACAATGATGCACTTGGCCAAAAAGGGCGTATGCGTTTTTTCCTGAATATATTCAGGAAAAAACGCATACGCCCTTTTTGGCCAACCAAGCAAGCTTGCAAAGGAAATCTGCACTACAATGAAGTCTCACTTCCCCCTTGTCAAAAGGGCCATCTGAAAAAAGTGTAAAATCCAGAAAGGCAGGACAGGGCATGGAGAACTGGGAGCCTTGTTATTCTGATGGGCGGGATGTAAATTGCCAACAGACACTCGGGAGAAGTGTATGGTGTTTCCTGAAACATCTAAAAAACAAAGCAACAGAGCCTAGGGCACTTCCACTTATGGTCCTGTAGCTTAGGGAAATTAAAATCAAAAAGACACATTCACCCCAAAGTTTGGGACGCCTCTGTTTACAAGAACCTTGTTTACAGTACAAGTTCAACATCGCCGAAAGTGAAAAATGGATAAAGAATTTGTGGTATTTACTTAAAAAGCAATATCACTCAGCAATGAAATCTATGTCATCAGGCCCTTAGCAGCACAATGAGTGGATTCAGGTATGATGATTCTAACTGAAATAAGTCACACAGAAAAATAAACCTCATAAGATATCACTAATACACGGAATGTAAACTTGGCTACACAGGAACTGAATTACAGAACAGAACAGGGTCTCAAATTTAGAAAACCAACTTATGCTTGCTTAATGGGAAAGGTGAGTTGGGGTGCTGCATAAAACCAGAGATTGAAATGAGCACAGATAAAGTTCCTTATGCCAAATATGGAATAGACAAGAGCTACTCCTTGCTCAACGAAATGGACTCAACACCCCATATTAAACGCCTAACAATGTACCTGACTAGTAAGTATCTTAAAACCTATGGATTGCTATGTCTCCACAAGAGAATCAAGCATGTGTACAGGGGCATAAACGCAGCAGTGATAGGATTGGAGAGGTTCGGTGAGCAAATGAAGACCCTTTGAAGTCATATTGCATGGTACCCATTCCACGGGTTTCAACTACCCAGTTTTAAGGTATTCTTCCTTCAGCTAAAACATGCATGTGGAACCTAGAGTATGATCAACCATGTGATCGGGAGACGTGTTCAAATATGTCTCAGTTTTCGTACCCTGGTACTCGGGTGCAACATTCCAGACGCTTTACTAACACTCTCCCCACATGGAGAGTCAGTCCCTTTAACCTCCTGTTTGGCCCAGTTTGCAATTTCTGCGGAAGATGAACAGGAATAGGGAGAACCAATGAGAGACTAGCTGCAGGTGTCTGGACGGGCAAATTTAACTCTCATTTCCCACCAGGAAGAGGAATTAACAAAGGCTCAGCGTGCCGTGCCGGAACCAGATTAGGGCCTGAAGCCATCCTGCGGTGTTTCGGCCAGGTCACAAGAAAGCGATTTGAAGAAAGGAGCTCAGGGGCACTGTAATTCACAAACCTGCAGAGTTATAAATGACAGCTATCGTCCAAAAATATACTGAAGTAAGGCTGCCAAGAGGACTTGAAAGCGGGGCAGAATTGCAGGAAACCGATTTCAGGAGGTAGACTGGAATTGCATTGAAAGCATAGGAAAAGATGCAGAACGTCCACAATGATGCACTTGGCCAAAAAGGGCGTATGCGTTTTTTCCTGAATATATTCAGGAAAAAACGCATACGCACTTTTTGGCCAACCAAGCAAACTTGCAAAGGAAATCTGCACTACAATGAAGTCTCACTTCCCCCCGGTCAAAAGGGCCATCTGAAAAAAGTGTAAAATCCAGAAAGGCAGGACAGGTCATGGAGAACTGGGAGCCTTGTTATGCTGATGGGCAGGATGTAAATTGCCAACAGACACTTGGGAGAAGTGTATGGTGTTTCCTGAAACATCTAAGAAACAAAGCAACAGAGCCTAGGGCACTTCCACTTATGGTCCTATAGCTTAGGGAAATTAAAATCAAAAAGACACAGCCACCCCAAAGTTTGGGACGCCTCTGTTTACAAGAACCTCATTTACCGTACAAGTTCAATATCACAGAAAGTGAAAAATGGATAAAGAACTTGTGGTACTTACGTACAATGCAGTATCACTCAGCAATGAAATCTATGTCATCAGGCCCGTAGCAGCATAATGAGTGGATTCAGGTACGATGATTCTAACTGAAATAAGTCACACAGAAAAAGAAACATCATAAGATATCACTAATACACGGAATGTAAACTTGGCTACACAGGAACTGAATTCCAAAACAGAACAGGGTCTCAAATTTAGAAAACCAACTTATGCTTGCTTAAGGGTAAAGGTGAGTTGGGGTGCTGCATAAAACCAGAGATTGAAATGAGTACAGATAAAATTCCTTAAGCCAAATATGGAATAGACAAGAGCTACTCCTTGCTCAACGAAATGGACTCAACACCCCATATTAAACGCGTAAGAATGTACCTGACTAGTAAGTATCTTAAAACCTATGGATTGCTATGTCTCCAAAAGAGAATCAAGCATGTGTACAGGGTCATAAACGAAGCAGTGATAGGATTGGAGAGGTTCGGTGAGCAAATGAAGACCCTTTGAACTCATATTGCATGGTACCCATTACACGGGTCTCAACTCTCCATGTTTAAGGTATTCTTCCTTCAGCTAAAATATGCATGTGGAACCCAGAGTATGATCAACCGTGTGAATGGGAGACATGTTCAAATATGTCTCAGTTTTCCTCCCCTGGTACTCGGGTGCAACATTCCAGATGCTTTACTAACACTCTCCCCACTTGGAGAGTCAGCGCCTTTAACCTCCTGTTTGGCCCAGTTTGCAATTTCTGCGGAAGATGAACAGGAATAGGGAGAACCAATGAGAGACTAGCTGGAGGTGTCTGGACGGGCAAATTTAACTCTCATTTCCCACCAGGAAGAGGAATTAACCAAAGGCTCAGCGTGCCGTGCCGGAACCAGATTAGCGCCTGAAGCCATCCTGCGGTGTTGCGGCCAGCTCACAAGAAAGCGAGTTGAAGAAAGGAGCTCAGGGGCACTGTAATTCACAAACCTGCAGAGTTATAAATGACAGCTATCGTCCAAAAATATACTGAAGTAAGGCTGCCAAGAGGACTTGAAAGCGGGGCAGAATTGCAGGAAACCGATTTCAGGAGGTAGACTGGAATTGCATTGAAAGCATAGGAAAAGAGGCAGAACGTCCACAATGATGCACTTGGCCAAAAAGGGCGTATGCATTTTTTCCTGAATATATTCAGGAAAAAACGCATACGCACTTTTTGGCCAACCAAGCAAACTTGCAAAGGAAATCTGCACTACAATGAAGTCTCACTTCCCCCCGGTCAAAAGGGCCATCTGAAAAAAGTGTAAAATCCAGAAAGGCAGGACAGGTCATGGAGAACTGGGAGCCTTGTTATGCTGATTGGCAGGATGTAAATTGCCAACAGACACTCGGAAGAAGTGTATGGTGTTTCCTGAAACATCTAAGAAACAAAGCAACAGAGCCTAGGGCACTTCCACTTATGGTCCTATAGCTTAGGGAAATTAAAATCAAAAAGACACAGCCACCCCAAAGTTTGGGACGCCTCTGTTTACAAGAACCTCATTTACCGTACAAGTTCAATATCACAGAAAGTGAAAAATGGATAAAGAACTTGTGGTACTTACGTACAATGCAGTATCACTCAGCAATGAAATCTATGTCATCAGGCCCGTAGCAGCATAATGAGTGGATTCAGGTACGATGATTCTAACTGAAATAAGTCACACAGAAAAAGAAACATCATAAGATATCACTAATACACGGAATGTAAACTTGGCTACACAGGAACTGAATTCCAAAACAGAACAGGGTCTCAAATTTAGAAAACCAACTTATGCTTGCTTAAGGGTAAAGGTGAGTTGGGGTGCTGCATAAAACCAGAGATTGAAATGAGTACAGATAAAGTTCCTTAAGCCAAATATGGAATAGACAAGAGCTACTCCTTGCTCAACGAAATGGACTCAACACCCCATATTAAACGCGTAAGAATGTACCTGACTAGTAAGTATCTTAAAACCTATGGATTGCTATGTCTCCAAAAGAGAATCAAGCATGTGTACAGGGTCATAAACGAAGCAGTGATAGGATTGGAGAGGTTCGGTGAGCAAATGAAGACCCTTTGAACTCATATTGCATGGTACCCGTTACACGGGTCTCAACTCTCCATGTTTAAGGTATTCTTCCTTCAGCTAAAATATGCATGTGGAACCCAGAGTATGATCAACCGTGTGAATGGGAGACATGTTCAAATATGTCTCAGTTTTCCTCCCCTGGTACTCGGGTGCAACATTCCAGATGCTTTACTAACACTCTCCCCACTTGGAGAGTCAGCGCCTTTAACCTCCTGTTTGGCCCAGTTTGCAATTTCTGCGGAAGATGAACAGGAATAGGGAGAACCAATGAGAGACTAGCTGGAGGTGTCTGGACGGGCAAATTTAACTCTCATTTCCCACCAGGAAGAGGAATTAACCAAAGGCTCAGCGTGCCGTGCCGGAACCAGATTAGCGCCTGAAGCCATCCTGCGGTGTTGCGGCCAGCTCACAAGAAAGCGAGTTGAAGAAAGGAGCTCAGGGGCACTGTAATTCACAAACCTGCAGAGTTATAAATGACAGCTATCGTCCAAAAATATACTGAAGTAAGGCTGCCAAGAGGACTTGAAAGCGGGGCAGAATTGCAGGAAACCGATTTCAGGAGGTAGACTGGAATTGCATTGAAAGCATAGGAAAAGATGCAGAACGTCCACAATGATGCACTTGGCCAAAAAGGGCGTATGCGTTTTTTCCTGAATATATTCAGGAAAAAACGCATACACCCTTTTTGGCCAACCAAGCAAGCTTGCAAAGGAAATCTGCACTACAATGAAGTCTCACTTCCCCCCGGTCAAAAGGGCCATCTGAAAAAAGTGTAAAATCCAGAAAGGCAGGACAGGGCATGGAGAACTGGGAGCCTTGTTATTCTGATGGGCGGGATGTAAATTGCCAACAGACACTCAGGAGAAGTGTATAGTGTTTCCTGAAACATCTAAAAAACAAAGCAACAGAGCCTAGGGCACTTCCACTTATGGTCCTATAGCTTAGGGAAATTAAAATCAAAAAAACACATTCACCCCAAAGTTTGGGACGCCTCTGTTTACAAGAACCTTGTTTACAGTACAAGTTCAACATCGCCGAAAGTGAAAAATGGATAAAGAATTTGTGGTATTTACTTACAAAGCAATATCACTCAGCAATGAAATCTATGTCATCAGGCTCTTAGCAGCACAATGAGTGGATTCAGGTATGATGATTCTAACTGAAATAAGTCACACAGAAAAAGAAACATCATAAGATATCAGTAATACACGGAATGTAAACTTGGCTACACAGGAACTGAATTACAGAACAGAACAGGGTCTCAAATTTAGAAAACCAACTTATGCTTGCTTAATGGGAAAGGTGAGTTGGGGTGCTGCATAAAACCAGAGATTGAAATGAGCACAGATAAAGTTCCTTAAGCCAAATATGGAATAGACAAGAGCTACTCCTTGCTCAACGAAATGGACTCAACACCCCATATTAAACGCCTAAGAATGTACCTGACTAGTAAGTATCTTAAAACCTATGGATTGCTATGTCTCCACAAGAGAATCAAGCATGTGTACAGGGGCATAAACGCAGCAGTGATAGGATTGGAGAGGTTCGGTGAGCAAATGAAGACCCTTTGAAGTCATATTGCATGGTACCCATTCCACGGGTTTCAACTACCCAGTTTTAAGGTATTCTTCCTTCAGCTAAAACATGCATGTGGAACCTAGAGTATGATCAACCATGTGATCGGGAGACGTGTTCAAATATGTCTCAGTTTTCGTACCCTGGTACTCGGGTGCAACATTCCAGACGCTTTACTAACACTCTCCCCACTTGGAGAGTCAGTCCCTTTAACCTCCTGTTTGGCCCAGTTTGCAATTTCTGCGGAAGATGAACAGGAATAGGGAGAACCAATGAGAAACTAGCTGCAGGTGTCTGGACGGGCAAATTTAACTCTCATTTCCCACCAGGAAGAGGAATTAACAAAGGCTCAGCGTGCCGTGCCGGAACCAGATTAGGGCCTGAAGCCATCCTGCGGTGTTTCGGCCAGGTCACAAGAAAGCGATTTGAAGAAAGGAGCTCAGGGGCACTGTAATTCACAAACCTGCAGAGTTATAAATGACAGCTATCTTCCAAAAATATACTGAAGTAAGGCTGCCAAGAGGACTTGAAAGCGGGGCAGAATTGCAGGAAACCGATTTCAGGAGGTAGACTGGAATTGCATTGAAAGCATAGGAAAAGAGGCAGAACGTCCACAATGATGCACTTGGCCAAAAAGGGCGTATGCGTTTTTTCCTGAATATATTCAGGAAAAAACGCATACGCACTTTTTGGCCAACCAAGCAAACTTGCAAAGGAAATCTGCACTACAATGAAGTCTCACTTCCCCCCAGTCAAAAGGGCCATCTGAAAAAAGTGTAAAATCCAGAAAGGCAGGACAGGTCATGGAGAACTGGGAGCCTTGTTATGCTGATGGGCAGGATGTAAATTGCCAACAGACACTCGGGAGAAGTGTATGGTGTTTCCTGAAACATCTAAGAAACAAAGCAACAGAGCCTAGGGCACTTCCACTTATGGTCCTATAGCTTAGGGAAATTAAAATCAAAAAGACACAGCCACCCCAAAGTTTGGGACGCCTCTGTTTACAAGAACCTCATTTACCGTACAAGTTCAATATCACAGAAAGTGAAAAATGGATAAAGAACTTGTGGTACTTACGTACAATGCAGTATCACTCAGCAATGAAATCTATGTCATCAGGCCCGTAGCAGCATAATGAGTGGATTCAGGTACGATGATTCTAACTGAAATAAGTCACACAGAAAAAGAAACATCATAAGATATCACTAATACACGGAATGTAAACTTGGCTACACAGGAACTGAATTCCAAAACAGAACAGGGTCTCAAATTTAGAAAACCAACTTATGCTTGCTTAAGGGGAAAGGTGAGTTGGGGTGCTGCATAAAACCAGAGATTGAAATGAGTACAGATAAAGTTCCTTAAGCCAAATATGGAATAGACAAGAGCTACTCCTTGCTCAACGAAATGGACTCAACACCCCATATTAAACGCGTAAGAATGTACCTGACTAGTAAGTATCTTAAAACCTATGGATTGCTATGTCTCCAAAAGAGAATCAAGCATGTGTACAGGGTCATAAACGAAGCAGTGATAGGATTGGAGAGGTTCGGTGAGCAAATGAAGACCCTTTGAACTCATATTGCATGGTACCCATTACACGGGTCTCAACTCTCCATGTTTAAGGTATTCTTCCTTCAGCTAAAATATGCATGTGGAACCCAGAGTATGATCAACCGTGTGAATGGGAGACATGTTCAAATATGTCTCAGTTTTCCTCCCCTGGTACTCGGGTGCAACATTCCAGATGCTTTACTAACACTCTCCCCACTTGGAGAGTCAGCGCCTTTAACCTCCTGTTTGGCCCAGTTTGCAATTTCTGCGGAAGATGAACAGGAATAGGGAGAACCAATGAGAGACTAGCTGGAGGTGTCTGGACGGGCAAATTTAACTCTCATTTCCCACCAGGAAGAGGAATTAACCAAAGGCTCAGCGTGCCGTGCCGGAACCAGATTAGCGCCTGAAGCCATCCTGCGGTGTTGCGGCCAGCTCACAAGAAAGCGAGTTGAAGAAAGGAGCTCAGGGGCACTGTAATTCACAAACCTGCAGAGTTATAAATGACAGCTATCGTCCAAAAATATACTGAAGTAAGGCTGCCAAGAGGACTTGAAAGCGGGGCAGAATTGCAGGAAACCGATTTCAGGAGGTAGACTGGAATTGCATTGAAAGCATAGGAAAAGAGGCAGAACGTCCACAATGATGCACTTGGCCAAAAAGGGCGTATGCGTTTTTTCCTGAATATATTCAGGAAAAAACGCATACGCCCTTTTTGGCCAACCAAGCAAGCTTGCAAAGGAAATCTGCACTACAATGAAGTCTCACTTCCCCCCGGTCAAAAGGGCCATCTGAAAAAAGTGTAAAATCCAGAAAGGCAGGACAGGGCATGGAGAACTGGGAGCCTTGTTATTCTGATGGGCGGGATGTAAATTGCCAACAGACACTCAGGAGAAGTGTATGGTGTTTCCTGAAACATCTAAAAAACAAAGCAACAGAGCCTAGGGCACTTCCACTTATGGTCCTATAGCTTAGGGAAATTAAAATCAAAAAGACACATTCACCCCAAAGTTTGGGACGCCTCTGTTTACAAGAACCTTGTTTACAGTACAAGTTCAACATCGCCGAAAGTGAAAAATGGATAAAGAATTTGTGGTATTTACTTACAAAGCAATATCACTCAGCAATGAAATCTATGTCATCAGGCCCTTAGCAGCACAATGAGTGGATTCAGGTATGATGATTCTAACTGAAATAAGTCACACAGAAAAAGAAACATCATAAGATATCAGTAATACACGGAATGTAAACTTGGCTACACAGGAACTGAATTACAGAACAGAACAGGGTCTCAAATTTAGAAAACCAACTTATGCTTGCTTAATGGGAAAGGTGAGTTGGGGTGCTGCATAAAACCAGAGATTGAAATGAGCACAGATAAAGTTCCTTAAGCCAAATATGGAATAGACAAGAGCTACTCCTTGCTCAACGAAATGGACTCAACACCCCATATTAAACGCCTAAGAATGTACCTGACTAGTAAGTATCTTAAAACCTATTAATTGCTATGTCTCCACAAGAGAATCAAGCATGTGTACAGGGGCATAAACGCAGCAGTGATAGGATTGGAGAGGTTCGGTGAGCAAATGAAGACCCTTTGAAGTCATATTGCATGGTACCCATTCCACGGGTTTCAACTACCCAGTTTTAAGGTATTCTTCCTTCAGCTAAAACATGCATGTGGAACCTAGAGTATGATCAACCATGTGATCGGGAGACGTGTTCAAATATGTCTCAGTTTTCGTACCCTGGTACTCGGGTGCAACATTCCAGACGCTTTACTAACACTCTCCCCACTTGGAGAGTCAGTCCCTTTAACCTCCTGTTTGGCCCAGTTTGCAATTTCTGCGGAAGATGAACAGGAATAGGGAGAACCAATGAGAGACTAGCTGCAGGTGTCT
Source organism: Grampus griseus (assembly GCF_964374135.1). Lineage (NCBI taxonomy): Eukaryota > Metazoa > Chordata > Mammalia > Artiodactyla > Delphinidae > Grampus > Grampus griseus. Next base: position 55,142 of record NW_028133091.1, on the reverse strand, counting down.
GGACGGGCAAATTTACCTCTCATTTCCCACCAGGAAGAGGAATTAACAAAGGCTCAGCGTGCCGTGCCGGAACCAGATTAGGGCCTGAAGCCATCCTGCGGTGTTTCGGCCAGGTCACAAGAAAGCGATTTGAAGAAAGGAGCTCAGGGGCACTGTAATTCACAAACCTGCAGAGTTATAAATGACAGCTATCGTCCAAAAATATACTGAAGTAAGGCTGCCAAGAGGACTTGAAAGCGGGGCAGAATTGCAGGAAACCGATTTCAGGAGGTAGACTGGATTTGCATTGAAAGCATAGGAAAAGATGCAGAACGTCCACAATGATGCACTTGGCCAAAAAGGGCGTATGCGTTTTTTCCTGAATATATTCAGGAAAAAACGCATACGCCCTTTTTGGCCAACCAAGCAAACTTGCAAAGGAAATCTGCACTACAATGAAGTCTCACTTCCCCCCGGTCAAAAGGGCCATCTGAAAAAAGTGTAAAATCCAGAAAGGCAGGACAGGTCATGGAGAACTGGGAGCCTTGTTATGCTGATGGGCAGGATGTAAATTGCCAACAGACACTCGGGAGAAGTGTATGGTGTTTCCTGAAACATCTAAGAAACAAAGCAACAGAGCCTAGGGCACTTCCACTTATGGTCCTATAGCTTAGGGAAATTAAAATCAAAAAGACACAGCCACCCCAAAGTTTGGGACGCCTCTGTTTACAAGAACCTCATTTACCGTACAAGTTCAATATCACAGAAAGTGAAAAATGGATAAAGAACTTGTGGTACTTACGTACAATGCAGTATCACTCAGCAATGAAATCTATGTCATCAGGCCCGTAGCAGCATAATGAGTGGATTCAGGTACGATGATTCTAACTGAAATAAGTCACACAGAAAAAGAAACATCATAAGATATCACTAATACACGGAATGTAAACTTGGCTACACAGGAACTGAATTCCAAAACAGAACAGGGTCTCAAATTTAGAAAACCAACTTATGCTTGCTTAAGGGTAAAGGTGAGTTGGGGTGCTGCATAAAACCAGAGATTGAAATGAGTACAGATAAAGTTCCTTAAGCCAAATATGGAATAGACAAGAGCTACTCCTTGCTCAACGAAATGGACTCAACACCCCATATTAAACGCGTAAGAATGTACCTGACTAGTAAGTATCTTAAAACCTATGGATTGCTATGTCTCCAAAAGAGAATCAAGCATGTGTACAGGGTCATAAACGAAGCAGTGATAGGATTGGAGAGGTTCGGTGAGCAAATGAAGACCCTTTGAACTCATATTGCATGGTACCCATTACACGGGTCTCAACTCTCCATGTTTAAGGTATTCTTCCTTCAGCTAAAATATGCATGTGGAACCCAGAGTATGATCAACCGTGTGAATGGGAGACATGTTCAAATATGTCTCAGTTTTCCTCCCCTGGTACTCGGGTGCAACATTCCAGATGCTTTACTAACACTCTCCCCCCTTGGAGAGTCAGCGCCTTTAACCTCCTGTTTGGCCCAGTTTGCAATTTCTGCGGAAGATGAACAGGAATAGGGAGAACCAATGAGAGACTAGCTGGAGGTGTCTGGACGGGCAAATTTAACTCTCATTTCCCACCAGGAAGAGGAATTAACCAAAGGCTCAGCGTGCCGTGCCGGAACCAGATTAGCGCCTGAAGCCATCCTGTGGTGTTGCGGCCAGCTCACAAGAAAGCGAGTTGAAGAAAGGAGCTCAGGGGCACTGTAATTCACAAACCTGCAGAGTTATAAATGACAGCTATCGTCCAAAAATATACTGAAGTAAGGCTGCCAAGAGGACTTGAAAGCGGGGCAGAATTGCAGGAAACCGATTTCAGGAGGTAGACTGGAATTGCATTGAAAGCATAGGAAAAGAGGCAGAACGTCCACAATGATGCACTTGGCCAAAAAGGGCGTATGCGTTTTTTCCTGAATATATTCAGGAAAAAACGCATACGCCCTTTTTGGCCAACCAAGCAAGCTTGCAAAGGAAATCTGCACTACAATGAAGTCTCACTTCCCCCCGGTCAAAAGGGCCATCTGAAAAAAGTGTAAAATCCAGAAAGGCAGGACAGGGCATGGAGAACTGGGAGCCTTGTTATTCTGATGGGCGGGATGTAAATTGCCAACAGACACTCAGGAGAAGTGTATGGTGTTTCCTGAAACATCTAAAAAACAAAGCAACAGAGCCTAGGGCACTTCCACTTATGGTCCTATAGCTTAGGGAAATTAAAATCAAAAAGACACATTCACCCCAAAGTTTGGGACGCCTCTGTTTACAAGAACCTTGTTTACAGTACAAGTTCAACATCGCCGAAAGTGAAAAATGGATAAAGAATTTGTGGTATTTACTTACAAAGCAATATCACTCAGCAATGAAATCTATGTCATCAGGCCCTTAGCAGCACAATGAGTGGATTCAGGTATGATGATTCTAACTGAAATAAGTCACACAGAAAAAGAAACATCATAAGATATCAGTAATACACGGAATGTAAACTTGGCTACACAGGAACTGAATTACAGAACAGAACAGGCTCTCAAATTTAGAAAACCAACTTATGCTTGCTTAATGGGAAAGGTGAGTTGGGGTGCTGCATAAAACCAGAGATTGAAATGAGCACAGATAAAGTTCCTTAAGCCAAATATGGAATAGACAAGAGCTACTCCTTGCTCAACGAAATGGACTCAACACCCCATATTAAACGCCTAAGAATGTACCTGACTAGTAAGTATCTTAAAACCTATGGATTGCTATGTCTCCACAAGAGAATCAAGCATGTGTACAGGGGCATAAACGCAGCAGTGATAGGATTGGAGAGGTTCGGTGAGCAAATGAAGACCCTTTGAAGTCATATTGCATGGTACCCATTCTACGGGTTTCAACTACCCAGTTTTAAGGTATTCTTCCTTCAGCTAAAACATGCATGTGGAACCTAGAGTATGATCAACCATGTGATCGGGAGACGTGTTCAAATATGTCTCAGTTTTCGTACCCTGGTACTCGGGTGCAACATTCCAGACGCTTTACTAACACTCTCCCCACTTGGAGAGTCAGTCCCTTTAACCTCCTGTTTGGCCCAGTTTGCAATTTCTGCGGAAGATGAACAGGAATAGGGAGAACCAATGAGAGACTAGCTGCAGGTGTCTGGACAGGCAAATTTAACTCTCATTTCCCACCAGGAAGAGGAATTAACAAAGGCTCAGCGTGCTGTGCCGGAACCAGATTAGGGCCTGAAGCCATCCTGCGGTGTTTCGGCCAGGTCACAAGAAAGCGATTTGAAGAAAGGAGCTCAGGGACACTGTAATTCACAAACCTGCAGAGTTATAAATGACAGCTATCGTCCAAAAATATACTGAAGTAAGGCTGCCAAGAGGACATGAAAGCGGGGCAGAATTGCAGGAAACCGATTTCAGGAGGTAGACTGGAATTGCATTGAAAGCATAGGAAAAGAGGCAGAACGTCCACAATGATGCACTTGGCCAAAAAGGGCGTATGCGTTTTTTCCTGAATATATTCAGGAAAAAACGCATACGCACTTTTTGGCCAACCAAGCAAACTTGCAAAGAAAATCTGCACTACAATGAAGTCTCACTTCCCCCCGGTCAAAAGGGCCATCTGAAAAAAGTGTAAAATCCAGAAAGGCAGGACAGGTCATGGAGAACTGGGAGCCTTGTTATGCTGATGGGCAGGATGTAAATTGCCAGCAGACACTCGGGAGAAGTGTATGGTGTTTCCTGAAACATCTAAGAAACAAAGCAACAGAGCCTAGGGCACTTCCACTTATGGTCCTATAGCTTAGGGAAATTAAAATCAAAAAGACACAGCCACCCCAAAGTTTGGGACGCCTCTGTTTACAAGAACCTCATTTACCGTACAAGTTCAATATCACAGAAAGTGAAAAATGGATAAAGAACTTGTGGTACTTACGTACAATGCAGTATCACTCAGCAATGAAATCTATGTCATCAGGCCCGTAGCAGCATAATGAGTGGATTCAGGTACGATGATTCTAACTGAAATAAGTCACACAGAAAAAGAAACATCATAAGATATCACTAATACACGGAATGTAAACTTGGCTACACAGGAACTGAATTCCAAAACAGAACAGGGTCTCAAATTTAGAAAACCAACTTATGCTTGCTTAAGGGTAAAGGTGAGTTGGAGTGCTGCATAAAACCAGAGATTGAAATGAGTACAGATAAAGTTCCTTAAGCCAAATATGGAATAGACAAGAGCTACTCCTTGCTCAACGAAATGGACTCAACACCCCATATTAAACGCGTAAGAATGTACCTGACTAGTAAGTATCTTAAAACCTATGGATTGCTATGTCTCCAAAAGAGAATCAAGCATGTGTACAGGGTCATAAACGAAGCAGTGATAGGATTGGAGAGGTTCGGTGAGCAAATGAAGACCCTTTGAACTCATATTGCATGGTACCCATTACACGGGTCTCAACTCTCCATGTTTAAGGTATTCTTCCTTCAGCTAAAATATGCATGTGGAACCCAGAGTATGATCAACCGTGTGAATGGGAGACATGTTCAAATATGTCTCAGTTTTCCTCCCCTGGTACTCGGGTGCAACATTCCAGATGCTTTACTAACACTCTCCCCCCTTGGAGAGTCAGCGCCTTTAACCTCCTGTTTGGCCCAGTTTGCAATTTCTGCGGAAGATGAACAGGAATAGGGAGAACCAATGAGAGACTAGCTGGAGGTGTCTGGACGGGCAAATTTAACTCTCATTTCCCACCAGGAAGAGGAATTAACCAAAGGCTCAGCGTGCCGTGCCGGAACCAGATTAGCGCCTGAAGCCATCCTGCGGTGTTGCGGCCAGCTCACAAGAAAGCGAGTTGAAGAAAGGAGCTCAGGGGCACTGTAATTCACAAACCTGCAGAGTTATAAATGACAGCTATCGTCCAAAAATATACTGAAGTAAGGCTGCCAAGAGGACTTGAAAGCGGGGCAGAATTGCAGGAAACCGATTTCAGGAGGTAGACTGGAATTGCATTGAAAGCATAGGAAAAGAGGCAGAACGTCCACAATGATGCACTTGGCCAAAAAGGGCGTATGCGTTTTTTCCTGAATATATTCAGGAAAAAACGCATACGCCCTTTTTGGCCAACCAAGCAAGCTTGCAAAGGAAATCTGCACTACAATGAAGTCTCACTTCCCCCCGGTCAAAAGGGCCATCTGAAAAAAGTGTAAAATCCAGAAAGGCAGGACAGGGCATGGAGAACTGGGAGCCTTGTTATTCTGATGGGCGGGATGTAAATTGCCAACAGACACTCAGGAGAAGTGTATGGTGTTTCCTGAAACATCTAAAAAACAAAGCAACAGAGCCTAGGGCACTTCCACTTATGGTCCTATAGCTTAGGGAAATTAAAATCAAAAAGACACATTCACCCCAAAGTTTGGGACGCCTCTGTTTACAAGAACCTTGTTTACAGTACAAGTTCAACATCGCCGAAAGTGAAAAATGGATAAAGAATTTGTGGTATTTACTTACAAAGCAATATCACTCAGCAATGAAATCTATGTCATCAGGCCCTTAGCAGCACAATGAGTGGATTCAGGTATGATGATTCTAACTGAAATAAGTCACACAGAAAAAGAAACATCATAAGATATCAGTAATACACGGAATGTAAACTTGGCTACACAGGAACTGAATTACAGAACAGAACAGGGTCTCAAATTTAGAAAACCAACTTATGCTTGCTTAATGGGAAAGGTGAGTTGGGGTGCTGCATAAAACCAGAGATTGAAATGAGCACAGATAAAGTTCCTTAAGCCAAATATGGAATAGACAAGAGCTACTCCTTGCTCAACGAAATGGACTCAACACCCCATATTAAACGCCTAAGAATGTACCTGACTAGTAAGTATCTTAAAACCTATGGATTGCTATGTCTCCACAAGAGAATCAAGCATGTGTACAGGGGCATAAACGCAGCAGTGATAGGATTGGAGAGGTTCGGTGAGCAAATGAAGACCCTTTGAAGTCATATTGCATGGTACCCATTCCACGGGTTTCAACTACCCAGTTTTAAGGTATTCTTCCTTCAGCTAAAACATGCATGTGGAACCTAGAGTATGATCAACCATGTGATCGGGAGACGTGTTCAAATATGTCTCAGTTTTCGTACCCTGGTACTCGGGTGCAACATTCCAGACGCTTTACTAACACTCTCCCCACTTGGAGAGTCAGTCCCTTTAACCTCCTGTTTGGCCCAGTTTGCAATTTCTGCGGAAGATGAACAGGAATAGGGAGAACCAATGAGAGACTAGCTGCAGGTGTCTGGACGGGCAAATTTAACTCTCATTTCCCACCAGGAAGAGGAATTAACAAAGGCTCAGCGTGCTGTGCCGGAACCAGATTAGGGCCTGAAGCCATCCTGCGGTGTTTCGGCCAGGTCACAAGAAAGCGATTTGAAGAAAGGAGCTCAGGGGCACTGTAATTCACAAACCTGCAGAGTTATAAATGACAGCTATCGTCCAAAAATATACTGAAGTAAGGCTGCCAAGAGGACTTGAAAGCGGGGCAGAATTGCAGGAAACCGATTTCAGGAGGTAGACTGGAATTGCATTGAAAGCATAGGAAAAGATGCAGAACGTCCACAATGATGCACTTGGCCAAAAAGGGCGTATGCGTTTTTTCCTGAATATATTCAGGAAAAAACGCATACGCACTTTTTGGCCAACCAAGCAAACTTGCAAAGGAAATCTGCACTACAATGAAGTCTCACTTCCCCCCGGTCAAAAGGGCCATCTGAAAAAAGTGTAAAATCCAGCAAGGCAGGACAAGCCATGGAGAACTGGGAGCCTTGTTATGCTGATGGGCAGGATGTAAATTGCCAACAGACACTCGGGAGAAGTGTATGGTGTTTCCTGAAACATCTAAGAAACAAAGCAACAGAGCCTAGGGCACTTCCACTTATGGTCCTATAGCTTAGGGAAATTAAAATCAAAAAGACACAGCCACCCCAAAGTTTGGGACGCCTCTGTTTACAAGAACCTCATTTACCGTACAAGTTCAATATCACAGAAAGTGAAAAATGGATAAAGAACTTGTGGTACTTACGTACAATGCAGTATCACTCAGCAATGAAATCTATGTCATCAGGCCCGTAGCAGCATAATGAGTGGATTCAGGTACGATGATTCTAACTGAAATAAGTCACACAGAAAAAGAAACATCATAAGATATCACTAATACACGGAATGTAAACTTGGCTACACAGGAACTGAATTCCAAAACAGAACAGGGTCTCAAATTTAGAAAACCAACTTATGCTTGCTTAAGGGTAAAGGTGAGTTGGGGTGCTGCATAAAACCAGAGATTGAAATGAGTACAGATAAAGTTCCTTAAGCCAAATATGGAATAGACAAGAGCTACTCCTTGCTCAACGAAATGGACTCAACACCCCATATTAAACGCGTAAGAATGTACCTGACTAGTAAGTATCTTAAAACCTATGGATTGCTATGTCTCCAAAAGAGAATCAAGCATGTGTACAGGGTCATAAACGAAGCAGTGATAGGATTGGAGAGGTTCGGTGAGCAAATGAAGACCCTTTGAACTCATATTGCATGGTACCCATTACACGGGTCTCAACTCTCCATGTTTAAGGTATTCTTCCTTCAGCTAAAATATGCATGTGGAACCCAGAGTATGATCAACCGTGTGAATGGGAGACATGTTCAAATATGTCTCAGTTTTCCTCCCCTGGTACTCGGGTGCAACATTCCAGATGCTTTACTAACACTCTCCCCCCTTGGAGAGTCAGCGCCTTTAACCTCCTGTTTGGCCCAGTTTGCAATTTCTGCGGAAGATGAACAGGAATAGGGAGAACCAATGAGAGACTAGCTGGAGGTGTCTGGACGGGCAAATTTAACTCTCATTTCCCACCAGGAAGAGGAATTAACCAAAGGCTCAGCGTGCCGTGCCGGAACCAGATTAGCGCCTGAAGCCATCCTGCGGTGTTGTGGCCAGCTCACAAGAAAGCGAGTTGAAGAAAGGAGCTCAGGGGCACTGTAATTCACAAACCTGCAGAGTTATAAATGACAGCTATCGTCCAAAAATATACTGAAGTAAGGCTGCCAAGAGGACTTGAAAGCGGGGCAGAATTGCAGGAAACCGATTTCAGGAGGTAGACTGGAATTGCATTGAAAGCATAGGAAAAGAGGCAGAACGTCCACAATGATGCACTTGGCCAAAAAGGGCGTATGCGTTTTTTCCTGAATATATTCAGGAAAAAACGCATACGCCCTTTTTGGCCAACCAAGCAAGCTTGCAAAGGAAATCTGCACTACAATGAAGTCTCACTTCCCCCCGGTCAAAAGGGCCATCTGAAAAAAGTGTAAAATCCAGAAAGGCAGGACAGGGCATGGAGAACTGGGAGCCTTGTTATTCTGATGGGCGGGATGTAAATTGCCAACAGACACTCAGGAGAAGTGTATGGTGTTTCCTGAAACATCTAAAAAACAAAGCAACAGAGCCTAGGGCACTTCCACTTATGGTCCTATAGCTTAGGGAAATTAAAATCAAAAAGACACATTCACCCCAAAGTTTGGGACGCCTCTGTTTACAAGAACCTTGTTTACAGTACAAGTTCAACATCGCCGAAAGTGAAAAATGGATAAAGAATTTGTGGTATTTACTTACAAAGCAATACCACTCAGCAATGAAATCTATGTCATCAGGCCCTTAGCAGCACAATGAGTGGATTCAGGTATGATGATTCTAACTGAAATAAGTCACACAGAAAAAGAAACATCATAAGATATCAGTAATACACGGAATGTAAACTTGGCTACACAGGAACTGAATTACAGAACAGAACAGGCTCTCAAATTTAGAAAACCAACTTATGCTTGCTTAAGGGGAAAGGTGAGTTGGGGTGCTGCATAAAACCAGAGATTGAAATGAGCACAGATAAAGTTCCTTAAGCCAAATATGGAATAGACAAGAGCTACTCCTTGCTCAACGAAATGGACTCAACACCCCATATTAAACGCCTAAGAATGTAGCTGACTGGTAAGTATCTTCAAACCTATGGATTGCTATGTCTCCAAAAGAGAATCAAGCGTGTGTACAGGGGCATAAACGCAGCAGTGATAAGATTGGAGAGGTTCGGTGAGAAAATGAAGACCCTTTGAAGTCATATTGCATGGTACGCATTCTACGGGTTTCAACTACCCAGTTTTAAGGTATTCTTCCTTCAGCTAAAACATGCATGTGGAACCTAGAGTATGATCAACCATGTGATCGGGAGACGTGTTCAAATATGTCTCAGTTTTCCTACCCTGGTACTCGGGTGCAACATTCCAGATGCTTTACTAACACTCTCCCGACTTGGAGAGTCAGTCCCTTTAACCTCCTGTTTGGCCCAGTTTGCAATTTCTGCGGAAGATGAACAGGAATAGCGAGAACCAATGAGAGACTAGCTGGAGGTGTCTGGACGGGCAAATTTAACTCTCATTTCCCACCAGGAAGAGGAATTAACCAACGGCTCAGCATGCCGTGCCGGAACCAGATTAGGGCCTGAAGCCATCCTCCGGTGTTGCGGCCAGCTCACTAGAAAGCGAGTTGAAGAAAGGAGCTCAGGGGCACTGTAATTCACAAACCTGCAGTTATAAATGACAGCTATCGTCCAAAAATATACTGAAGTAAGGCTGCCAAGAGGACTTGAAAGCGGGGCAGAATTGCAGGAAACCGATTTCAGGAGGTAGACTGGAATTGCATTGAAAGCATAGGAAAAGAGGAAGAACGTCCAAAATGATGCACTTGGCCAAAAAGGGCGTATGCGTTTTTTCCTGAATATATTCAGGAAAAAACGCATACGCCCTTTTTGGCCAACCAAGCAAGCTTGCAAAGGAAATCTTCACTACAATGAAGTCTCACTTCCCCCCGGTCAAAAGGGCCATCTGAAAAAAGTGTAAAATCCAGAAAGGCAGGACAGGCCATGGAGAACTGGGATCCTTGTTATGCTCATGGGCGGGATGTACATTGCCAACAGACACTCGGGAGAAGTGTATGGTGTTTCCTGAAACATCTAAAAAACAAAGCAACAGAGCCTAGGGCACTTCCACTTATGGTCCTATAGCTTAGGGAAATTAAAATCAAAAAGACACAGCCACCCCAAAGTTTGGGACGCCTCTGTTTACAAGAACCTCGTTTACCGTACAAGTTCAATATCACAGAAAGTGAAAAATGGATAAAGAACTTGTGGCAATTATGTACAATGCAGTATCACTCAGCAAAGAAATCTATGTCATCAGGCCCTTAGCAGCACAATGAGTGGATTCAGGTATGATGATTCTAACTGAAATAAGTCACACAGAAAAAGAAACATCATAAGATATCACTAATACACGGAATATAAACTTGGCTACACAGGAACTGAATTCCAAAACAGAACAGCGTCTCAAATTTAGAAAACCAACTTATGCTTGCTTAAGGGGAAAGGTGAGTTGGGGTGCTGCATAAAACCAGAGATTGAAATGAGCACAGATAATGTTCCTTAAGCCAAATATGGAATAGACACGAGCTACTCCTTGCTCAACGAAATGGACTCAACACCCCATATTAAACGCCTAAGAATGTACCTGACTAGTAAGTATCTTAAAACCTATGGATTGCTATGTCTCCGAAAGAGAATCAAGCATGTGTACAGGGGCATAAACGCAGCAGTGATAGGATTGGAAAGGTTCGGTGAGCAAATGAAGACCCTTTGAAGTCATATCGCATGGTACTCATTCCACGGGTTTCAACTACCCAGGTTTAAGGTATTCTTCCTACAGCTAAAATATGCATGTGGAACCCAGAGTATGATCAACCATGTGATCGGGAGACGTGTTCAAATATGTCTCAGTTTTCGTACCCTGGTACTCGGGTGCAACATTCCAGACGCTTTACTAACACTCTCCCGACTTGGAGAGTCAGTCCCTTTAACCTCCTGTTTAGCCCAGTTTGCAATTTCTGCGGAAGATGAAAAGGAATAGCGAGAACCAATGAGAGACTAGCTGGAGGTGTCTGGACGGGCAAATTTAACTCTCATTTCCCACCAGGAAGAGGAATTAACCAAAAGCTCAGTGTGCCGTGCCGGACCCAAATTAGGGCCTGAAGCCATCCTGCGGCATTGCGGCCAGGTCACAAGAAAGCGAGTTGAAGAAAGGAGCTCAGGGGCACTGTAATTCACAAACCTGCAGAGTTATAAATGACAGCTATCGTCCAAAAATATACTGAAGTAAGGCTGCCAAGAGGACTTGAAAGCGGGGCAGAATTGCAGGAAACCGATTTCAGGAGGTAGACAGGAATTGCATTGAAAGCATAGGAAAAGAGGCAGAACGTCCACAATGATGCACTTGGCCAAAAAGCCATATGAGTTTTTTCCTGAATATATTCAGGAAAAAACGCATACGCCCTTTTTGGCCAACCAAGCAAGCTTGCAAAGGAAATCTGCACTACAATGAAGTCTCACTTCACCCCGGTCAAAAGGGCCATCAGAAAAAAGTGTAAAATCCAGCAAGGCAGGACAGGCCATGGAGAACTGTGAGCCTTGTTATGCTGATGGGCGGGATGTAAATTGCCAACAGACACTCGGGAGAAGTGTATGGTGTTTCCTGAAACATCTAAAAAACAAAGCAAGAGAGCCTAGGGCACTTCCACTTATGGTCCTATAGCTTAGGGAAATTAAAATAAAAAAGGCACAGCCACCCCAAAGTTTGGGACGCCTCTGTTTACAGGAACCTCGTTTACCGTACAAGTTCAATATCACAGAAAGTGAAAAATGAATAAAGAAGTTGTGGTATTTACTTGCAAAACAATATCACTCAGCAATGAAATCTATGTCATCAGGCCCTTAGCAGCACAATGAGTGGATTCAGGTATGATGATTCTAACTGAAATAAGTCACACAGAAAAAGAAATATCATATGGTATCAGTAATACATGGAATGTAAACTTGGCTACACAGGAACTGAATTACAGAACAGAACAGGGTCTCATATTTAGAAAAGCAACTTATGCTTGCTTAAGGGAAAAGGTGAGTTGGGGTGCTGCATAAAACCAGAGATTGAAATGAGCACAGATAAAGTTCCTTAAGCCAAATATGGAATAGACAAGAGCTACTCCTTGCTCAACGAAATGGACTCAACACCCCATATTAAATGCCTAATTATGTAACTCACTAGTAAGTATCTTAAAACCTATGGATTGCTATGTCTCCGAAAGAGAATCAAGCATGTGTACAGGGGCATAAACGCAGCAGTGATAGGATCGGAGAGGTTCGGTGAGCAAATGAAGACCCTTTGAAGTCATATTGCATGGTACCCATTCCACGGGTTTCAACTACCCAGGTTTAAGATATTCTTCCTACAGGTAAAACATGCATGTGGAACCTAGAGTATGATCAACCATGTGATCGGGAGACGTGTTCAAATATGTCTCAGTTTTCGTACCCTGGTACTCGGGTGCAACATTCCAGATGCTTTACTAACACTCTCCTGACTTGGAGAGTCAGTCCCTTTAACCTCCTGTTTGGCCCAGTTTGCAATTTCAGCGGAAGATGAACAGGATAGCGAGAACCAATGAGAGACTTGCTGGAGGTGTCTGGACGGGCAAATTTAACTCTCATTTCCCACCAGGAAGAGGAATTAACCAAAGCCTCAGCGTGCCATGCTGGAACAAGATTAGGGCCTGAAGCCATGCTGTGGTGTTGCGGCCAGGTCACAAGAAAGCGAGTTGAAGAAAGGAGCTCAGGGGCACTGTAATTCACAAACCTGCAGAGTTATAAATGACAGCTATCGTCCAAAAATATACTGAAGTAAGGCTGCCAAGAGGACTTGAAAGCGGGGCAGAATTGCAGGAAACCGATTTCAGGAGGTAGACTGCAATTGCATTGAAAGCATAGGAAAAGAGGCAGAACGTCCACAATGATGCACTTGGCCAAAAAGGGCGTATGCGTTTTTTCCTGAATATATTCAGGAAAAAACGCATACGCCCTTTTTGGCCAACCAAGCAAGCTTGCAAAGGCAATCTGCACTACAATGAAGTCTCACTTCCCCCCGGTCAAAAGGGCCATCTGAAAAAAGTGTAAAATCCAGAAAGGCAGGACAGGCCATGGAGAACTGGGAGCCTTGTTATGCTGATGGGTGGGATGTAAATTGCCAACAGACACTTGGGAGAAGTGTATGGTGTTTCCTGAAACATCTAAAAAACAAAGCAACAGAGCCTAGGGCACTTCCACTTATGGTCCTATAGCTTAGGGAAATTAAAATCAAAAAGACACAGCCACCCCAAAGTTTGGGACGCCTCTGTTTACAAGAACCTCGTTTACAGTACAAGTTCAACATCGCAGAAAATGAAAAATGGATAAAGAAGTTGTGGTATTTACTTACAAAGCAATATCACTCAGCAATGAAATCTATGTCATCAGGCCCTTAGCAGCACAATGAGTGGATTCAGGTATGATGATTCTAACTGAAATAAGTCTCACAGAAAAAGAAACATCATAAGGTATCAGTAATACACGGAATGTAAACTTGGCTACACAGGAACTGAATTACAGAACAGAACAGGGTCTCAAATTTAGAAAACCAACTTATGCTTGCTTAAGGGTAAAGGTGAGTTGGGGTGCTGCATAAAACCAGATATTGAAATGAGCACAGATAAAGTTCCTTAAGCCAAATATGGAATAGACAAGAGCTACTCCTTGCTCAACGAAATGGACTCAACACCCCATATTAAACGCCTAAGAATGTACCTGACTAGTAAGTATCCTAAAACCTATGGATTGCTATGTCTCCGAAAGAGAATCAAGCATGTGTACAGGGGCATAAACGCAGCAGTGATAGGATTGGAGAGGTTCGGTGAGCAAATGAAGACCCTTTGAAGTCATATTGCATGGTACCCATTCCACGGGTTTCAACTACCCAGGTTTAAGGTATTCTTCCTTCAGCTAAAACATGCATGTGGAACCCAGAGTATGATCAACCGTGTGAACGGGAGACGTGTTCAAATATGTCTCAGTTTTCCTCCCCTGGTACTCGGGTGCAACATTCCAGATTCTTTACTAACACTCTCCTGACTTGGAGAGTCAGCGCCTTTAACCTCCTGTTTGGCCCAGTTGGCAATTTCTGCGGAAGATGAACAGGAATAGGGAGAACCAATGAGAGACTAGCTGGAGGTGTCTGGACGGGCAAATTTAACTCTCATTTCCCACCAGGAAGAGGAAATAACCAAAGGCTCAGTGTGCCGTGCCGGAACCAGATTAGAGCCTGAAGCCACACTGCGGTGTTGCGTCCAGCTCAAAAGAAAGCGAGTTGAAGAAAGGAGCTCAGGGGCACTGTAATTCACAAACCTGCAGAGTTATAAATGACAGCTATCGTCCAAAAATATACTGAAGTAAGGCTGCCAAGAGGACTTGAAAGCGGGGCAGAATTGCAGGAAACCGATTTCAGGAGGTAGACTGGAATTGCATTGAAAGCATAGGAAAAGAGGCAGAACGTCCACAATGATGCACTTGGCCAAAAAGGGCGTATGCGTTTTCTCCTGAATATATTCAGGGAAAAACGCATACGCCCTTTTTGGCCAACTAAGCAAGCTTGCAAAGGAAATCTGCACTACAATGAAGTCTCACTTCCCCTCGGTCAAAAGGGCCATGTGGAAAATGTGTAAAATCCAGAAAGGCAGGACAGGCCATGGAGAACTGGGAGCCTTGATATGCTGATGGGCGGGATGTAAATTGCCAACAGACACTCGGGAGAAGTGTATGGTGTTTCCTGAAACATCTCAAAAACAAAGCAACAGAGCCTAGGGCACTTCCACTTATGGTCCTATAGCTTAGGGAAATTAAAATCAAAAAGACACAGCCACCCCAATGTTTGGGACGCCTCTGTTTACAAGAACCTCGTTTACCGTACAAGTTCAATATCACAGAAAGTGAAAAATGGATAAAGAACTTGTGGTACTTACGTACAATGCAGTATCACTCAGCAATGAAATCTATGTCATCAGGCCCGTAGCAGCATAATGAGTGGATTCAGGTACGATGATTCTAACTGAAATAAGTCACACAGAAAAAGAAACATCATAAGATATCACTAATACACGGAATGTAAACTTGGCTACACAGGAACTGAATTCCAAAACAGAACAGGGTCTCAAATTTAGAAAACCAACTTATGCTTGCTTAAGGGTAAAGGTGAGTTGGGGTGCTGCATAAAACCAGAGATCGAAATGAGCACAGATAAAGTTTCTTAAGCCAAATATGGAATAGACAAGAGCTACTCCTTGCTCAACGAAATGGACTCAACACCGCATATTAAACGCCTAAGAATGTACCTGACTAGTAAGTATCTAAAAACCTATGGATTGCTATGTCTCCGAAAGAGAATCAAGCGTGTGTACAGGGGCATAAACACAGCAGTGATAGGATTGGAGAGGTTCGGTGAGCAAATGAAGACCCTTTGAAGTCATATTGCATGGTACCCATTCCACGGGTCTCAACACTACAGGTTTAAGGTATTCTTCCTTCGGCTAAAACATGCATGTGGAACCCAGAGTATGATCAACCGTGTGAACGGGAGACGTGTTCAAATATGTCTCAGTTTTCGTCCCCTGGTACTCGGGTGCAACATTCCAGACGCTTTACTAACACTCTCCCCACTTGGAGAGTCAGCGCCTTTAACCTCCTGTTTGGCCCAGTTTGCAATTTCTGCGGAAGATGAACAGGAATAGGGAGAACCAATGAGAGACTAACTGGAGGTGTCTGGACGGGCTAATTTAACTCTCATTTCCCACCAGGAAGAGGAAATAACCAAAGGCTCAGCGTGCCGTGCCGGAACCAGATTAGGGCCTGAAGCCATCCTGCGGTGTTGCGGCCAGCTCAAAAGAAAGTGAGTTGAAGAAAGGAGCTCAGGGGCACTGTAATTCACAAACCTGCAGAGTTATAAATGACAGCTATCATCCAAAAATAGACTAAAGTAAGGCTGCCAAGAGGACTTGAAAGCGGGGCAGAATTGCAGGAAACCGATTTCAGGAGGTAGACTGGAATTGCATTGAAAGCATAGGAAAAGAGGCAGAACGTCCACAATGATGCACTTGGCCAAAAAGGGCGTATGCGTTTTTTCCTGAATATATTCAGGAAAAAACGCATACGCCCTTTTTGGCCAACCAAGCAAGCTTGCAAAGGAAATCTGCACTACAATGAAGTCTCACTTCCCCCCGGTCAAAAGGGCCATCTGAAAAAAGTGTAAAATCCAGAAAGGCAGGACAGGCCATGGAGAACTGGGAGCCTTGTTATGCTGATGGGCGGGATGGAAATTGCCAACAGACACTCGGGAGAAGTGTATGGTGTTTCCTGAAACATCTAAAAAACAAAGCAACAGAGCCTAGGGCACTTCCACTTATGGTCCTATAGCTTAGGGAAATTAAAATCAAAAAGACACAGCCACCCCAAAGTTTGGGACGCCTCTGTTTACAAGAACCTCGTTTACCGTACAAGTTCAATATCACAGAAAGTGAAAAATGGATAAAGAACTTGTGGTACTTACGTACAATGCAGTATCACTCAGCAATGAAATCTATGTCATCAGGCCCGTAGCAGCATAATGAGTGGATTCAGGTACGATGATTCTAACTGAAATAAGTCACACAGAAAAAGAAACATCATAAGATATCACTAATACACGGAATATAAACTTGGCTACACAGGAACTGAATTCCAAAACAGAACAGGGTCTCAAATTTAGAAAACCAACTTATGCTTGCTTAAGGGGAAAGGTGAGTTGGGGTGCTGCATAAAACCAGAGATTGAAATGAGCACAGATAAAGTTCCTTAAGCCAAATATGGAATAGACAAGAGCTACTCCTTGCTCAACGAAATGGACTCAACACCCCATATTAAACGCCTAAGAATGTACGTGACTAGTAAGTATCTTAAAACCTATGGATTGCTATGTCTCCAAAAGAGAATCAAGCATGTGTACAGGGGCATAAATGCAGCAGTGATAGGATTGGAGAGGTTCGGTGAGCAAATGAAGACCCTTTGAAGTCATATTGCATGGTACCCATTCCACGGGTCTCAACTCTCCAGGTTTAAGGTATTCTTCCTTCAGCTAAAACATGCATGTGGAACCCAGAGTATGATCAACCGTGTGAACGGGAGACGTGTTCAAATATGTCTCAGTTTTCCTCCCCTGGTACTCGGGTGCAACATTCCAGACGCTTTACTAACACTCTCCCCACTTGGAGAGTCAGCGCCTTTAACCTCCTGTTTGGCCCAGTTTGCAATTTCTGCGGAAGATGAACAGGAATAGGGAGAACCAATGAGAGACTAGCTGGAGGTGTCTGGACGGGCAAATTTAACTCTCATTTCCCATCTGGAAGAGGAAATAACCAAAGGCTCAGCGTGCCGTGCCGGAAACAGATTAGGGCCTGAAGCCATCCTGCGGTGTTGCGGCCAGCTCAAAAGAAAGTGAGTTGAAGAAAGGAGCTCAGGGGCACTGTAATTCACAAACCTGCAGAGTTATAAATGACAGCTATCGTCCAAAAATATACTGAAGTAAGGCTGCCAAGAGGACTTGAAAGCGGGGCAGAATTGCAGGAAACCGATTTCAGGAGGTAGACTGGAATTGCATTGAAAGCATAGGAAAAGAGGCAGAACGTCCACAATGATGCACTTGGCCAAAAAGGGCGTATGCGTCAGGAAAAAACGCATACGCCCTTTTTGGCCAAACAAGCAAGCTTGCAAAGGAAATCTGCACTACAATGAAGTCTCACTTCCCCCCGGTCAAAAGGGCCATCTGAAAAAAGTGTAAAATCCAGAAAGGCAGGACAGGCCATGGAGAACTGGGAGCCTTGTTATGCTGATGGGCGGGATGGAAATTGCCAACAGACACTCGGGAGAAGTGTATGGTGTTTCCTGAAACATCTAAAATACAAAGCAACAGAGCCTAGGGCACTTCCACTTATGGTCCTATAGCTTAGGGAAATTAAAATCAAAAAGACACAGCCACCCCAAAGTTTGGGACGCCTCTGTTTACAAGAACCTCGTTTACAGTACAAGTTCAACATCGCAGAAAGTGAAAAATGGATAAAGAAGATGTGGTATTTACTTACAAAGCAATATCACTCAGCAATGAAATCTATGTCATCAGGCTCTTAGCAGCACAATGAGTGGATTCAGGTATGATGATTCTAACTGAAATAAGTCACACAGAAAAAGAAACATCATAAGATATCACTAATACACGGAATGTAAACTTGGCTACACAGGAACTGAATTACAGAACAGAACAGGGTCTCAAATTTAGAAAACCAACTTATGCTTGCTTAAGAGGAAAGGTGAGTTGGGGTGCTGCATAAAACCAGAGATTGAAATGAGCACAGATAAAGTTCCTTAAGCCAAATATGGAATAGACAAGAGCTACTCCTTGCTCAACGAAATGGACTCAACACCGCATATTAAACGCCTAAGAATGTACCTGACTAGTAAGTATCTTAAAACCTATGGATTGCTATGTCTCCGAAAGAGAATCAAGCATGTGTACAGGGGCATAAATGCAGCAGTGATAGGATTGGAGAGGTTCGGTGAGCAAATGAAGACCCTTTGAAGTCATATTGCATGGTACCCATTCCACGGGTTTCAACTACCCAGGTTTAAGGTATTCTTCCTTCAGCTAAAACATGCATGTGGAACCTAGAGTATGATCAACCATGTGATCGGGAGACGTGTTCAAATATGTCTCAGTTTTCCTCCCCTGGTACTCGGGTGCAACATTCCAGACGCTTTACTAACACTCTCCCGACTTGGAGAATCAGTCCCTTTAACCTCCTGTTTGGCCCAGTTTGCAATTTCTGCGGAAGATGAAAAGGAATAGCGAGAACCAATGAGAGACTAGCTGGAGGTGGCTGGACGGGCAAATTTAACTCTCATTTCCCACCAGGAAGAGGAAATAACCAAAGGCTCAGCGTGCCGTGCCGGAACCAGATTAGGGCCTGAAGCCATCCTGCGGTGTTGCGGCCAGGTCACAAGAAAGCGAGTTGAAGAAAGGAGCTCAGGGGCACTGTAATTCACAAACCTGCACAGTTATAAATGACAGCTATCATCCAAAAATAGACTAAAGTAAGGCTGCCAAGAGGACCTGAAAGCAGGGCAGAATTGCAGGAAACCGATTTCAGGAGGTAGACTGGAATTGCATTTAAAGCATAGGAAAAGAGGCAGAACGTCCACAATGATGCACTTGGCCAAAAAGGGCGTATGCGTTTTTTCCTGAATATATTCAGGAAAAAACGCATACGCCCTTTTTGGCCAACCAAGCAAACTTGCAATGGAAATCTGCACTACAATGAAGTCTCACTTCCCCCCGGTCAAAAGGGCCATCTGAAAAAAGTGTAAAATCCAGAAAGGCAGGACAGGCCATGGAGAACTGGGAGCCTTGTTATGCTGATGGGCAGGATGTAAATTGCCAACAGACACTCGGGAGAAGTGTATGGTGTTTCCTGAAACATCTAAAAAACAAAGCAACAGAGCCTAGGGCACTTCCACTTATGGTCCTATAGCTTAGGGAAATTAAAATCAAAAAGACACAGCCACCCCAAAGTTTGGGACGCCTCTGTTTACAAGAACCTCGTTTACCGTACAAGTTCAATATCACAGAAAGTGAAAAATGGATAAAGAACTTGTGGTACTTACGTACAATGCAGTATCACTCAGCAATGAAATCTATGTCATCAGGCCCGTAGCAGCATAATGAGTGGATTCAGGTACGATGATTCTAACTGAAATAAGTCACACAGAAAAAGAAACATCATAAGATATCACTAATACACGGAATGTAAACTTGGCTACACAGGAACTGAATTCCAAAACAGAACAGGGTCTCAAATTTAGAACACCAACTTATGCTTGCTTAAGGGGAAAGGTGAGTTGGGGTGCTGCATAAAACCAGAGATTGAAATGAGCACAGATAAAGTTCCTTAAGCCAAATATGGAATAGACAAGAGCTACTCCTTGCTCAACGAAATGGACTCAACACCCCATATTAAACGCCTAAGAATGTACCTGACTAGTAAGTATCTTAAAACCTATGGATTGCTATGTCTCCAAAAGAGAATCAAGCATGTGTACAGGGGCATAAATGCAGCAGTGATAGGATTGGAGAGGTTCGGTGAGCAAATGAAGACCCTTTGAAGTCATTTTGCATGGTACCCATTCCACGGGTCTCAACTCTCCAGGTTTAAGGTATTCTTCCTTCAGCTAAAACATGCATGTGGAACCCAGAGTATGATCAACCATGTGAACGGGAGACGTGTTCAAATATGTCTCAGTTTTCCTCCCCTGGTACTCGGGTGCAACATTCCAGACGCTTTACTAACACTCTCCCCACTTGGAGAGTCAGCGCCTTTAACCTCCTGTTTGGCCCAGTTTGCAATTTCTGCGGAAGATGAACAGGAATAGGGAGAACCAATGAGAGACTAGCTGGAGGTGTCTGGACGGGCAAATTTAACTCTCATTTCCCATCTGGAAGAGGAAATAACCAAAGGCTCAGCGTGCCGTGCCGGAACCAGATTAGGGCCTGAAGCCATCCTGCGGTGTTGCGGCCAGCTCAAAAGAAAGTGAGTTGAAGAAAGGAGCTCAGGGGCACTGTAATTCACAAACCTGCAGAGTTATAAATGACAGCTATCGTCCAAAAATATACTGAAGTAAGGCTGCCAAGAGGACTTGAAAGCGGGGCAGAATTGCAGGAAACCGATTTCAGGAGGTAGACTGGAATTGCATTGAAAGCATAGGAAAAGAGGCAGAACGTCCACAATGATGCACTTGGCCAAAAAGGGCGTATGCGTCAGGAAAAAACGCATACGCCCTTTTTGGCCAACCAAGCAAGCTTGCAAAGGAAATCTGCACTACAATGAAGTCTCACTTCCCCCCGGTCAAAAGGGCCATCTGAAAAAAGTGTAAAATCCAGAAAGGCAGGACAGGCCATGGAGAACTGGGAGCCTTGTTATGCTGATGGGCGGGATGGAAATTGCCAACAGACACTCGGGAGAAGTGTATGGTGTTTCCTGAAACATCTAAAAAACAAAGCAACAGAGCCTAGGGCACTTCCACTTATGGTCCTATAGCTTAGGGAAATTAAAATCAAAAAGACACAGCCACCCCAAAGTTTGGGACGCCTCTGTTTACAAGAACCTCGTTTACAGTACAAGTTCAACATCGCAGAAAGTGAAAAATGGATAAAGAAGATGTGGTATTTACTTACAAAGCAATATCACTCAGCAATGAAATCTATGTCATCAGGCTCTTAGCAGCACAATGAGTGGATTCAGGTATGATGATTCTAACTGAAATAAGTCACACAGAAAAAGAAACATCATAAGATATCACTAATACACGGAATGTAAACTTGGCTACACAGGAACTGAATTACAGAACAGAACAGGGTCTCAAATTTAGAAAACCAACTTATGCTTGCTTAAGAGGAAAGGTGAGTTGGGGTGCTGCATAAAACCAGAGATTGAAATGAGCACAGATAAAGTTCCTTAAGCCAAATATGGAATAGACAAGAGCTACTCCTTGCTCAACGAAATGGACTCAACACCGCATATTAAACGCCTAAGAATGTACCTGACTAGTAAGTATCTTAAAACCTATGGATTGCTATGTCTCCGAAAGAGAATCAAGCATGTGTACAGGGGCATAAACGCAGCAGTGATAGGATTGGAGAGGTTCGGTGAGCAAATGAAGACCCTTTGAAGTCATATTGCATGGTACCCATTCCACGGGTTTCAACTACCCAGGTTTAAGGTATTCTTCCTTCAGCTAAAACATGCATGTGGAACCTAGAGTATGATCAACCATGTGATCGGGAGACGTGTTCAAATATGTCTCAGTTTTCCTCCCCTGGTACTCGGGTGCAACATTCCAGACGCTTTACTAACACTCTCCCGACTTGGAGAATCAGTCCCTTTAACCTCCTGTTTGGCCCAGTTTGCAATTTCTGCGGAAGATGAAAAGGAATAGCGAGAACCAATGAGAGACTAGCTGGAGGTGGCTGGACGGGCAAATTTAACTCTCATTTCCCACCAGGAAGAGGAAATAACCAAAGGCTCAGCGTGCCGTGCCGGAACCAGATTAGGGCCTGAAGCCATCCTGCGGTGTTGCGGCCAGGTCACAAGAAAGCGAGTTGAAGAAAGGAGCTCAGGGGCACTGTAATTCACAAACCTGCACAGTTATAAATGACAGCTATCATCCAAAAATAGACTAAAGTAAGGCTGCCAAGAGGACCTGAAAGCAGGGCAGAATTGCAGGAAACCGATTTCAGGAGGTAGACTGGAATTGCATTGAAAGCATAGGAAAAGAGGCAGAACGTCCACAATGATGCACTTGGCCAAAAAGGGCGTATGCGTTTTTTCCTGAATATATTCAGGAAAAAACGCATACGCCCTTTTTGGCCAACCAAGCAAACTTGCAAAGGAAATCTGCACTACAATGAAGTCTCACTTCCCCCCGGTCAAAAGGGCCATCTGAAAAAAGTGTAAAATCCAGAAAGGCAGGACAGGCCATGGAGAACTGGGAGCCTTGTTATGCTGATGGGCAGGATGTAAATTGCCAACAGACACTCGGGAGAAGTGTATGGTGTTTCCTGAAACATCTAAAAAACAAAGCAACAGAGCCTAGGGCACTTCCACTTATGGTCCTATAGCTTAGGGAAATTAAAATCAAAAAGACACAGCCACCCCAAAGTTTGGGACGCCTCTGTTTACAAGAACCTCGTTTACCGTACAAGTTCAATATCACAGAAAGTGAAAAATGGATAAAGAACTTGTGGTACTTACGTACAATGCAGTATCACTCAGCAATGAAATCTATGTCATCAGGCCCGTAGCAGCATAATGAGTGGATTCAGGTACGATGATTCTAACTGAAATAAGTCACACAGAAAAAGAAACATCATAAGATATCACTAATACACGGAATGTAAACTTGGCTACACAGGAACTGAATTACAGAACAGAACAGGGTCTCAAATTTAGAAAACCAACTTATGCTTGCTTAAGGGGAAAGGTGAGTTGGGGTGCTGCATAAAACCAGAGATTGAAATGAGCACAGATAAAGTTCCTTAAGCCAAATATGGAATAGACAAGAGCTACTCCTTGCTCAACGAAATGGACTCAACACCCCATATTAAACGCCTAAGAATGTACCTGACTAGTAAGTATCTTAAAACCTATGGATTGCTATGTCTCCAAAAGAGAATCAAGCATGTGTACAGGGGCATAAATGCAGCAGTGATAGGATTGGAGAGGTTCGGTGAGCAAATGAAGACCCTTTGAAGTCATATTGCATGGTACCCATTCCACGGGTCTCAACTCTCCAGGTTTAAGGTATTCTTCCTTCAGCTAAAACATGCATGTGGAACCCAGAGTATGATCAACCATGTGAACGGGAGACGTGTTCAAATATGTCTCAGTTTTCCTCCCCTGGTACTCGGGTGCAACATTCCAGACGCTTTACTAACACTCTCCCCACTTGGAGAGTCAGCGCCTTTAACCTCCTGTTTGGCCCAGTTTGCAATTTCTGCGGAAGATGAACAGGAATAGGGAGAACCAATGAGAGACTAGCTGGAGGTGTCTGGACGGGCAAATTTAACTCTCATTTCCCATCTGGAAGAGGAAATAACCAAAGGCTCAGCGTGCCGTGCCGGAAACAGATTAGGGCCTGAAGCCATCCTGCGGTGTTGCGGCCAGCTCAAAAGAAAGTGAGTTGAAGAAAGGAGCTCAGGGGCACTGTAATTCACAAACCTGCAGAGTTATAAATGACAGCTATCGTCCAAAAATATACTGAAGTAAGGCTGCCAAGAGGACTTGAAAGCGGGGCAGAATTGCAGGAAACCGATTTCAGGAGGTAGACTGGAATTGCATTGAAAGCATAGGAAAAGAGGCAGAACGTCCACAATGATGCACTTGGCCAAAAAGGGCGTATGCGTCAGGAAAAAACGCATACGCCCTTTTTGGCCAACCAAGCAAGCTTGCAAAGGAAATCTGCACTACAATGAAGTCTCACTTCCCCACGGTCAAAAGGGCCATCTGAAAAAAGTGTAAAATCCAGAAAGGCAGGACAGGCCATGGAGAACTGGGAGCCTTGTTATGCTGATGGGCGGGATGGAAATTGCCAACAGACACTCGGGAGAAGTGTATGGTGTTTCCTGAAACATCTAAAATACAAAGCAACAGAGCCTAGGGCACTTCCACTTATGGTCCTATAGCTTAGGGAAATTAAAATCAAAAAGACACAGCCACCCCAAAGTTTGGGACGCCTCTGTTTACAAGAACCTCGTTTACAGTACAAGTTCAACATCGCAGAAAGTGAAAAATGGATAAAGAAGATGTGGTATTTACTTACAAAGCAATATCACTCAGCAATGAAATCTATGTCATCAGGCTCTTAGCAGCACAATGAGTGGATTCAGGTATGATGATTCTAACTGAAATAAGTCACACAGAAAAAGAAACATCATAAGATATCACTAATACACGGAATGTAAACTTGGCTACACAGGAACTGAATTACAGAACAGAACAGGGTCTCAAATTTAGAAAACCAACTTATGCTTGCTTAAGAGGAAAGGTGAGTTGGGGTGCTGCATAAAACCAGAGATTGAAATGAGCACAGATAAAGTTCCTTAAGCCAAATATGGAATAGACAAGAGCTACTCCTTGCTCAACGAAATGGACTCAACACCGCATATTAAACGCCTAAGAATGTACCTGACTAGTAAGTATCTTAAAACCTATGGATTGCTATGTCTCCGAAAGAGAATCAAGCATGTGTACAGGGGCATAAACGCAGCAGTGATAGGATTGGAGAGGTTCGGTGAGCAAATGAAGACCCTTTGAAGTCATATTGCATGGTACCCATTCCACGGGTTTCAACTACCCAGGTTTAAGGTATTCTTCCTTCAGCTAAAACATGCATGTGGAACCTAGAGTATGATCAACCATGTGATCGGGAGACGTGTTCAAATATGTCTCAGTTTTCCTCCCCTGTTACTCGGGTGCAACATTCCAGACGCTTTACTAACACTCTCCCGACTTGGAGAATCAGTCCCTTTAACCCCCTGTTTGGCCCAGTTTGCAATTTCTGCGGAAGATGAAAAGGAATAGCGAGAACCAGTGAGAGACTAGCTGGAGGTGGCTGGACGGGCAAATTTAACTCTCATTTCCCACCAGGAAGAGGAAATAACCAAAGGCTCAGCGTGCCGTGCCGGAACCAGATTAGGGCCTGAAGCCATCCTGCGGTGTTGCGGCCAGCTCACAAGAAAGCGAGTTGAAGAAAGGAGCTCAGGGGCACTGTAATTCACAAACCTGCACAGTTATAAATGACAGCTATCATCCAAAAATAGACTAAAATAAGGCTGCCAAGAGGACTTGAAAGCGGGGCAGAATTGCAGGAAACCGATTTCAGGAGGTAGACTGGAATTGCATTGAAAGCATAGGAAAAGAGGCAGAACGTCCACAATGATGCACTTGGCCAAAAAGGGCGTATGCGTTTTTTCCTGAATATATTCAGGAAAAAACGCATACGCACTTTTTGGCCAACCAAGCAAACTTGCAAAGGAAATCTGCACTACAATGAAGTCTCACTTCCCCCCGGTCAAAAGGGCCATCTGAAAAAAGTGTAAAATCCAGAAAGGCAGGACAGGCCATGGAGAACTGGGAGCCTTGTTATGCTGATGGGTGGGATATAAATTGCCAACAGACACTCGGGAGAAGTGTATGGTGTTTCCTGAAACATCTAAAAAACAAAGCAACAGAGCCTAGGGCACTTCCACTTATGGTCCTATAGCTTAGGGAAATTAAAATCAAAAAGACACAGCCACCCCAAAGTTTGGGACGCCTCTGTTTACAAGAACCTCGTTTACCGTACAAGTTCAATATCACAGAATGTGAAAAATGGATAAAGAACTTGTGGTACTTACGTACAATGCAGTATCACTCAGCAATGAAATCTATGTCATCAGGCCCGTAGCAGCATAATGAGTGGATTCAGGTACGATGATTCTAACTGAAATAAGTCACACAGAAAAAGAAACATCATAAGATATCACTAATACACGGAATGTAAACTTGGCTACACAGGAACTGAATTCCAAAACAGAACAGGGTCTCAAATTTAGAAAACCAACTTATGCTTGCTTCAGGGGAAAGGTGAGTTGGGGTGCTGCATAAAACCAGAGATTGATAAAGTTCCTTAAGCCAAATATGGAATAGACAAGAGCTACTCCTTGCTCAACGAAATGGACTCAACACCCCATATTAAACGCCTAAGAATGTACCTGACTAGTAAGTATCTTAAAACCTATGGATTGCTATGTCTCCAAAAGAGAATCAAGCGTGTGTACAGGGGCATAAAGGCAGCAGTGATAGGATTGGAGAGGTTCGGTGAGCAAATGAAGACCCTTTGAAGTCATATTGCATGGTACCCATTCCACGGGTCTCAACTCTCCAGGTTTAAGGTATTCTTCCTTCAGCTAAAACATGCATGTGGAACCCAGAGTATGATCAACCATGTGAATGGGAGACGTGTTCAAATATGTCTCAGTTTTCCTCCCCTGGTACTCGGGTGCAACATTCCAGACGCTTTACTAACACTATCCCGACTTGGAGAGTCAGTCCCTTTAACCTCCTGTTTGGCCCAGTTTGCAATTTCTGCGGAAGATGAACAGGAATAGCGAGAACCAATGAGAGACTAGCTGGAGGTGTCTGGACGGGCAAATTTAACTCTCATTTCCCATCTGGAAGAGGAAATAACCAAAGGCTCAGCGTGCCGTGCCGGAACCAGATTAGGGCCTGAAGCCATCCTGCGGTGTTGCGGCCAGCTCAAAAGAAAGTGAGTTGAAGAAAGGAGCTCAGGGGCACTGTAATTCACAAACCTGCAGAGTTATAAATGACAGGTATCGTCCAAAAATATACTGAAGTAAGGCTGCCAAGAGGACTTGAAACGGGGCAGAATTGCAGGAAACCGATTTCAGGAGGTAGACTGGAATTGCATTGAAAGCATAGGAAAAGAGGCAGAACGTCCACAATGATGCACTTGGCCAAAAAGGGCGTATGCGTTTTTTCCTGAATATATTCAGGAAAAAACGCATACGCCCTTTTTGGCCAACCAAGCAAACTTGCAAAGGAAATCTGCACTACAATGAAGTCTCACTTCCCCCCGGTCAAAAGGGCCATCTGAAAAAAGTGTAAAATCCAGAAAGGCAGGACAGGCCATGGAGAACTGGGAGCCTTGTTATGCTGATGGGCGGGATGTAAATTGCCAACAGACACTCGGGAGAAGTGTATGGTGTTTCCTGAAACATCTTAAAAACAAAGCAACAGAGCCTAGGGCACTTCCACTTATGGTCCTATAGCTTAGGGAAGTTAAAATCAAAAAGACACAGCCACCCCAAAGTTTGGGATGCCTCTGTTTACAAGAACCTCGTTTACCGTACAAGTTCAATATCACAGAAAGTGAAAAATGGATAAAGAACTTGTGGTACTTACGTACAATGCAGTATCACTCAGCAATGAAATCTATGTCATCAGGCCCGTAGCAGCATAATGAGTGGATTCAGGTACGATGATTCTAACTGAAATAAGTCACACAGAAAAAGAAACATCATAAGATATCACTAATACACGGAATGTAAACTTGGCTACACAGGAACTGAATTCCAAAACAGAACAGGGTCTCAAATTTAGAAAACCAACTTATGCTTGCTGAAGGGGAAAGGTGAGTTGGGGTGCTGCATAAAACCAAAGATTGAAATGAGCACAGATAAAGTTCCTTAAGCCAAATATGGAATAGACAAGAGCTACTCCTTGCTCAACGAAATGGACTCAACACCCCATATTAAACGCCTAAGAATGTACCTGACTAGTAAGTATCTTAAAACCTATGGATTGCTATGTCTCCAAAAGAGAATCAAGCGTGTGTACAGGGGCATAAATGCAGCAGTGATAGGATTGGAGAGGTTCGGTGAGCAAATGAAGACCCTTTGAAGTCATATTGCATGGTACCCATTCCACGGGTCTCAACTCTCCAGGTTTAAGGTATTCTTCCTTCAGCTAAAACATGCATGTGGAACCCAGAGTATGATCAACCGTGTGAACGGGAGACGTGTTCAAATATGTCTCAGTTTTCCTCCCCTGGTACTCGGGTGCAACATTATAGATGCTTTACTAACACTCTCCCCACTTGGAGAGTCAGTTCCTTTAACCTCCTGTTTGGCCCAGTTTGCAATTTCTACGGAAGATGAACAGGAATAGGGAGAACCAATGAGAGACTAGCTGGAGGTGTCTGGACGGGCAAATTTAACTCTCATTTCCCATCTGGAAGAGGAAATAACCAAAGGCTCAGCGTGCCGTGCCGGAACCAGATTAGGGCCTGAAGCCATCCTGCGGTGTTGCGGCCAGCTCAAAAGAAAGTGAGTTGAAGAAAGGAGCTCAGGGGCACTGTAATTCACAAACCTGCAGAGTTATAAATGACAGGTATCGTCCAAAAATATACTGAAGTAAGGCTGCCAAGAGGACTTGAAAGCGGGGCAGAATTGCAGGAAACCGATTTCAGGAGGTAGACTGGAATTGCATTGAAAGCATAGGATAAGAGGCAGAACGTCCACAATGATGCACTTGGCCAAAAAGGGCGTATGCGTTTTTTCCTGAATATATTCAGGAAAAAACGCATACGCCCTTTTTGGCCAACCAAGCAAGCTTGCAAAGGAAATCTGCACTACAATGAACTCTCACTTCCCCCAGGTCAAAAGGGCCATCTGAAAAAAGTGTAAAATCCAGAAAGGCAGGACAGGCCATGGAGAACTGGGAGCCTTGTTATGCTGATGGGCGGGATGTAAATTGCCAACAGACACTCGGGAGAAGTGTATGGTGTTTCCTGAAACATCTAAAAAACAAAGCAACAGAGCCTAGGGCACTTCCACTTATGGTCCTATAGCTTAGGGAAATTAAAATCAAAAAGACACAGCCACCCCAAAGTTTGGGACGCCTCTGTTTACAAGAACCTCGTTTACAGTACAAGTTCAACATCGCAGAAAGTGAAAAATGGATAAAGAAGATGTGGTATTTACTTACAAAGCAATATCACTCAGCAATGAAATCTATGTCATCAGGCCCATAGCAGCACAATCAGTGGATTCAGGTATGATGATTCTAACTGAAATAAGTCACACAGAAAAAGAAACATCATAAGATATCACTAATACACGGAATGTAAACTTGGCTACACAGGAACTGAATTACAGAACAGAACAGGGTCTCAAATTTAGAAAACCAACTTATGCTTGCTTAAGAGGAAAGGTGAGTTGGGGTGCTGCATAAATCCAGAGATTGAAATGAGCACAGATAAAGTTCCTTAAGCCAAATATGGAATAGACAAGAGCTACTCCTTGCTCAACGAAATGGACTCAACACCGCATATTAAACGCCTAAGAATGTACCTGACTAGTAAGTATCTTAAAACCTATGGATTGCTATGTCTCCAAAAGAGAATCAAGCATGTGTACAGGGGCATAAACGCAGCAGTGATAGGACTGGAGAGGTTCGGTGAGCAAATGAAGACCCTTTGAAGTCATATTGCATGGTACCCATTCCACGGGTTTCAACTACCCAGGTTTAAGGTATTCTTCCTTCAGCTAGAACATGCATGTGGAACCTAGAGTATGATCAACCATGTGATCGGGAGACGTGTTCAAATATGTCTCAGTTTTCCTCCCCTGGTACTCGGGTGCAACATTCCAGACGCTTTACTAACACTCTCCCGACTTGGAGAATCAGTCCCTTTAACCTCCTGTTTGGCCCAGTTTGCAATTTCTGCGGAAGATGAAAAGGAATAGCGAGAACCAATGAGAGACTAGCTGGAGGTGGCTGGACGGGCAAATTTAACTCTCATTTCCCACCAGGAAGAGGAAATAACCAAAGGCTCAGCGTGCCGTGCCGGAACCAGATTAGGGCCTGAAGCCATCCTGCGGTGTTGCAGCCAGGTCACAAGAAAGCGAGTTGAAGAAAGGAGCTCAGGGGCACTGTAATTCACAAACCTGCAGAGTTATAAATGACAGCTATCATCCAAAAATATACTGAAGTAAGGCTGCCAAGAGGACTTGAAAGCGGGGCAGAATTGCAGGAAACCGATTTCAGGAGGTAGACTGGAATTGCATTGAAAGCATAGGAAAAGAGGCAGAACGTCCACAATGATGCACTTGGCCAAAAAGGGCGTATGCGTTTTTTCCTGAATATATTCAGGAAAAAACGCATACGCCCTTTTTGGCCAACCAAGCAAACTTGCAAAGGAAATCTGCACTACAATGAAGTCTCACTTCCCCCCGGTCAAAAGGGCCATCTGAAAAAAGTGTAAAATCCAGAAAGGCAGGACAGGCCATGGAGAACTGGGAGCCTTGTTATGCTGATGGGCGGGATGGAAATTGCCAACAGACACTCGGGAGAAGTGTATGGTGTTTCCTGAAACATCTAAAAAACAAAGCAACAGAGCCTAGGGCACTTCCACTTATGGTCCTATAGCTTAGGGAAATTAAAATCAAAAAGACACAGCCACCCCAAAGTTTGGGATGCCTCTGTTTACAAGAACCTCGTTTACCGTACAAGTTCAATATCACAGAAAGTGAAAAATGGATAAAGAACTTGTGGTACTTACGTACAATGCAGTATCACTCAGCAATGAAATCTATGTCATCAGGCCCGTAGCAGCATAATGAGTGGATTCAGGTACGATGATTCTAACTGAAATAAGTCACACAGAAAAAGAAACATCATAAGATATCACTAATACACGGAATGTAAACTTGGCTACACAGGAACTGAATTCCAAAACAGAACAGGGTCTCAAATTTAGAAAACCAACTTATGCTTGCTTAATGGGAAAGGTGAGTTGGGGTGCTGCATAAAACCAGAGATTGAAATGAGCACAGATAAAGTTCCTTAAGCCAAATATGGAATAGACAAGAGCTACTCCTTCCTCAACGCAATGGACTCAACACCCCATATTAAACGCCTAAGAATGTACCTGACTAGTAAGTATCTTAAAACCTATGGATTGCTATGTCTCCAAAAGAGAATCAAGCTTGTGTACAGGGGCATAAATGCAGCAGTGATAGGATTGGAGAGGTTCGGTGAGCAAATGAAGACCCTTTGAAGTCATATTGCATGGTACCCATTCCACGGGTCTCAACTCTCCAGGTTTAAGGTATTCTTCCTTCAGCTAAAACATGCATGTGGAACCCAGAGTATGATCAACCGTGTGAACGGGAGACGTGTTCAAATATGTCTCAGTTTTCCTCCCCTGGTACTCGGGTGCAACATTCCAGACGCTTTACTAACACTCTCCCCACTTGGAGAGTCAGCGCCTTTAACCTCCTGTTTGGCCCAGTTTGCAATTTCTGCGGAAGATGAACAGGAATAGGGAGAACCAATGAGAGACTAGCTGGAGGTGTCTGGACGGGCAAATTTAACTCTCATTTCCCACCAGGAAGAGGAAATAACCGAAGGCTCAGCGTGCCGTGCCGGAACCAGATTAGGGCCTGAAGCCATCCTGCGGTGTTGCGGCCAGCTCAAAAGAAAGTGAGTTGAAGAAAGGAGCTCAGGGGCACTGTAATTCACAAACCTGCACAGTTATAAATGACAGCTATCATCCAAAAATAGACTAAAGTAAGGCTGCCAAGAGGACTTGAAAGCGGGGCAGAATTGCAGGAAACCGATTTCAGGAGGTAGACTGGAATTGCATTGAAAGCATAGGAAAAGAGGCAGAACGTCCACAATGATGCACTTGGCCAAAAAGGGCGTATGCGTTTTTTCCTGAATATATTCAGGAAAAAACGCATACGCCCTTTGTGGCCAACCAAGCAAGCTTGCAAAGGAAATCTGCACTACAATGAAGTCTCACTTCCCCACGGTCAAAAGGGCCATCTGAAAAAAGTGTAAAATCCAGAAAGGCAGGACAGGCCATGGAGAACTGGGAGCCTTCTTATGCTGATGGGCGGGATGTAAATTGCCAACAGACACTCGGGAGAAGTGTATGGTGTTTCCTGAAACATCTAAAAAACAAAGCAACAGAGCCTAGGGCACTTCCACTTATGGTCCTATAGCTTAGGGAAATTAAAATCAAAAAGACACAGCCACCCCAAAGTTTGGGACGCCTCTGTTTACAAGAACCTCGTTTACCGTACAAGTTCAATATCACAGAAAGTGAAAAATGGATAAAGATCTTGTGGTACTTACGTACAATGCAGTATCACTCAGCAATGAAATCTATGTCATCAGGCCCGTAGCAGCATAATGAGTGGATTCAGGTACGATGATTCTAACTGAAATAAGTCACACAGAAAAAGAAACATCATAAGATATCAGTAATACACGGAATGTAAACTTGGCTACACAGGAACTGAATTCCAAAACAGAACAGGGTCTCAAATTTAGAAAACCAACTTATGCTTGCTTAAGGGGAAAGGTGAGTTGGGGTGCTGCATAAAACCAGAGATTGAAATGAGCACAGATAAAGTTCCTTAAGCCAAATATGGAATAGACAAGAGCTACTCCTTGCTCAACGAAATGGACTCAACACCCCATATTAAACGCCTAAGAATGTACCTGACTAGTAAGTATCTTAAAACCTATGGATTGCTATGTCTCCGAAAGAGAATCAAGCATGTGTACAGGGGCATAAACGCAGCAGTGATAGGATTGGAGAGGTTCGGTGAGCAAATGAAGACCCTTTGAAGTCATATTGCATGGTACCCATTCCACGGGTCTCAACTCTCCAGGTTTAAGGTATTCTTCCTTCAGCTAAAACATGCATGTGGAACCCAGAGTATGATCAACCGTGTGAACGGGAGACGTGTTCAAATATGTCTCAGTTTTCCTCCCCTGGTACTCGGGTGCAACATTCCAGACGCTTTACTAACACTCTCCCCACTTGGAGAGTCAGCGCCTTTAACCTCCTGTTTGGCCCAGTTTGCAATTTCTGCGGAAGATGAACAGGAATAGGGAGAACCAATGAGAGACTAGCTGGAGGTGTCTGGACGGGCAAATTTAACTCTCATTTCCCACCAGGAAGAGGAAATAACCAAAGGCTCAGCGTGCCGTGCCGGAACCAGATTAGGGCCTGAAGCCATCCTGCGGTGTTGCGGCCAGCTCAAAAGAAAGTGAGTTGAAGAAAGGAGCTCAGGGGCACTGTAATTCACAAACCTGCACAGTTATAAATGACAGCTATCATCCAAAAATAGACTAAAGTAAGGCTGCCAAGAGGACTTGAAAGCGGGGCAGAATTGCAGGAAACCGATTTCAGGAGGTAGACTGGAATTGCATTGAAAGCATAGGAAAAGAGGCAGAACGTCCACAATGATGCACTTGGCCAAAAAGGGCGTATGCGTTTTTTCCTGAATATATTCAGGAAAAAACGCATACGCCCTTTGTGGCCAACCAAGCAAGCTTGCAAAGGAAATCTGCACTACAATGAAGTCTCACTTCCCCACGGTCAAAAGGGCCATCTGAAAAAAGTGTAAAATCCAGAAAGGCAGGACAGGCCATGGAGAACTGGGAGCCTTGTTATGCTGATGGGCGGGATGTAAATTGCCAACAGACACTCGGGAGAAGTGTATGGTGTTTCCTGAAACATCTAAAAAACAAAGCAACAGAGCCTAGGGCACTTCCACTTATGGTCCTATAGCTTAGGGAAATTAAAATCAAAAAGACACAGCCACCCCAAAGTTTGGGACGCCTCTGTTTACAAGAACCTCGTTTACCGTACAAGTTCAATATCACAGAAAGTGAAAAATGGATAAAGATCTTGTGGTACTTACGTACAATGCAGTATCACTCAGCAATGAAATCTATGTCATCAGGCCCGTAGCAGCATAATGAGTGGATTCAGGTACGATGATTCTAACTGAAATAAGTCACAGTGAAAAAGAAACATCATAAGATATCAGTAATACACGGAATGTAAACTTGGCTACACAGGAACTGAATTCCAAAACAGAACAGGGTCTCAAATTTAGAAAACCAACTTATGCTTGCTTAAGGGGAAAGGTGAGTTGGGGTGCTGCATAAAACCAGAGATTGAAATGAGCACAGATAAAGTTCCTTAAGCCAAATATGGAATAGACAAGAGCTACTCCTTGCTCAACGAAATGGACTCAACACCCCATATTAAACGCCTAAGAATGTACCTGACTAGTAAGTATCTTAAAACCTATGGATTGCTATGTCTCCAAAAGAGAATCAAGCATGTGTACAGGGGCATAAATGCAGCAGTGATAGGATTGGAGAGGTTCGGTGAGCAAATGAAGACCCTTTGAAGTCATATTGCATGGTACCCATTCCACGGGTCTCAATTCTCCAGGTTTAAGGTATTCTTCCTTCAGCTAAAACATGCATGTGGAACCCAGAGTATGATCAACCGTGTGAACGGGAGACGTGTTCAAATATGTCTCAGTTTTCCTCCCCTGGTACTCGGGTGCAACATTCCAGACGCTTTACTAACACTCTCCCCACTTGGAGAGTCAGCGCCTTTAACCTCCTGTTTGGCCCAGTTTGCAATTTCTGCGGAAGATGAACAGGAATAGGGAGAACCAATGAGAGACTAGCTGGAGGTGTCTGGACAGGCAAATTTAACTCTCATTTCCCACCAGGAAGAGGAAATAACCGAAGGCTCAGCGTGCCGTGCCGGAACCAGATTAGGGCCTGAAGCCATCCTGCGGTGTTGCGGCCAGCTCAAAAGAAAGTGAGTTGAAGAAAGGAGCTCAGGGGCACTGTAATTCACAAACCTGCACAGTTATAAATGACAGCTATCATCCAAAAATAGACTAAAGTAAGGCTGCCAAGAGGACTTGAAAGCGGGGCAGAATTGCAGGAAACCGATTTCAGGAGGTAGACTGGAATTGCATTGAAAGCATAGGAAAAGAGGCAGAACGTCCACAATGATGCACTTGGCCAAAAAGGGCGTATGCGTTTTTTCCTGAATATATTCAGGAAAAAACGCATACGCCCTTTGTGGCCAACCAAGCAAGCTTGCAAAGGAAATCTGCACTACAATGAAGTCTCACTTCCCCACGGTCAAAAGGGCCATCTGAAAAAAGTGTAAAATCCAGAAAGGCAGGACAGGCCATGGAGAACTGGGAGCCTTGTTATGCTGATGGGCGGGATGTAAATTGCCAACAGACACTCGGGAGAAGTGTATGGTGTTTCCTGAAACATCTAAAAAACAAAGCAACAGAGCCTAGGGCACTTCCACTTATGGTCCTATAGCTTAGGGAAATTAAAATCAAAAAGACACAGCCACCCCAAAGTTTGGGACGCCTCTGTTTACAAGAACCTCGTTTACCGTACAAGTTCAATATCACAGAAAGTGAAAAATGGATAAAGATCTTGTGGTACTTACGTACAATGCAGTATCACTCAGCAATGAAATCTATGTCATCAGGCCCGTAGCAGCATAATGAGTGGATTCAGGTACGATGATTCTAACTGAAATAAGTCACACAGAAAAAGAAACATCATAAGATATCAGTAATACACGGAATGTAAACTTGGCTACACAGGAACTGAATTCCAAAACAGAACAGGGTCTCAAATTTAGAAAACCAACTTATGCTTGCTTAAGGGGAAAGGTGAGTTGGGGTGCTGCATAAAACCAGAGATTGAAATGAGCACAGATAAAGTTCCTTAAGCCAAATATGGAATAGACAAGAGCTACTCCTTGCTCAACGAAATGGACTCAACACCCCATATTAAACGCCTAAGAATGTACCTGACTAGTAAGTATCTTAAAACCTATGGATTGCTATGTCTCCGAAAGAGAATCAAGCATGTGTACAGGGGCATAAACGCAGCAGTGATAGGATTGGAGAGGTTCGGTGAGCAAATGAAGACCCTTTGAAGTCATATTGCATGGTACCCATTCCACGGGTCTCAACTCTCCAGGTTTAAGGTATTCTTCCTTCAGCTAAAACATGCATGTGGAACCCAGAGTATGATCAACCGTGTGAACGGGAGACGTGTTCAAATATGTCTCAGTTTTCCTCCCCTGGTACTCGGGTGCAACATTCCAGACGCTTTACTAACACTCTCCCCACTTGGAGAGTCAGCGCCTTTAACCTCCTGTTTGGCCCAGTTTGCAATTTCTGCGGAAGATGAACAGGAATAGGGAGAACCAATGAGAGACTAGCTGGAGGTGTCTGGACGGGCAAATTTAACTCTCATTTCCCACCAGGAAGAGGAAATAACCGAAGGCTCAGCATGCCGTGCCGGAACCAGATTAGGGCCTGAAGCCATCCTGCGGTGTTGCGGCCAGCTCAAAAGAAAGTGAGTTGAAGAAAGGAGCTCAGGGGCACTGTAATTCACAAACCTGCACAGTTATAAATGACAGCTATCATCCAAAAATAGACTAAAGTAAGGCTGCCAAGAGGACTTGAAAGCGGGGCAGAATTGCAGGAAACCGATTTCAGGAGGTAGACTGGAATTGCATTGAAAGCATAGGAAAAGAGGCAGAACGTCCACAATGATGCACTTGGCCAAAAAGGGCGTATGCGTTTTTTCCTGAATATATTCAGGAAAAAACGCATACGCCCTTTGTGGCCAACCAAGCAAGCTTGCAAAGGAAATCTGCACTACAATGAAGTCTCACTTCCCCACGGTCAAAAGGGCCATCTGAAAAAAGTGTAAAATCCAGAAAGGCAGGACAGGCCATGGAGAACTGGGAGCCTTGTTATGCTGATGGGTGGGATGTAAATTGCCAACAGACACTCGGGAGAAGTGTATGGTGTTTCCTGAAACATCTAAAAAACAAAGCAACAGAGCCTAGGGCACTTCCACTTATGGTCCTATAGCTTAGGGAAATTAAAATCAAAAAGACACAGCCACCCCAAAGTTTGGGACGCCTCTGTTTACAAGAACCTCGTTTACCGTACAAGTTCAATATCACAGAAAGTGAAAAATGGATAAAGATCTTGTGGTACTTACGTACAATGCAGTATCACTCAGCAATGAAATCTATGTCATCAGGCCCGTAGCAGCATAATGAGTGGATTCAGGTACGATGATTCTAACTGAAATAAGTCACACAGAAAAAGAAACATCATAAGATATCACTAATACACGGAATGTAAACTTGGCTACACAGGAACTGAATTCCAAAACAGAACAGGGTCTCAAATTTAGAAAACCAACTTATGCTTGCTTAAGGGGAAAGGTGAGTTGGGGTGCTGCATAAAACCAGAGATTGAAATGAGCACAGATAAAGTTCCTTAAGCCAAATATGGAATAGACAAGAGCTACTCCTTGCTCAACGAAATGGACTCAACACCCCATATTAAACGCCTAAGAATGTACCTGACTAGTAAGTATCTTAAAACCTATGGATTGCTATGTCTCCGAAAGAGAATCAAGCATGTGTACAGGGGCATAAACGCAGCAGTGATAGGATTGGAGAGGTTCGGTGAGCAAATGAAGACCCTTTGAAGTCATATTGCATGGTACCCATTCCACGGGTTTCAACTACCCAGGTTTAAGGTATTCTTCCTTCAGCTAAAACATGCATGTGGAACCTAGAGTATGATCAACCATGTGATCGGGAGACGTGTTCAAATATGTCTCAGTTTTCCTCCCCTGGTACTCGGGTGCAACATTCCAGACGCTTTACTAACACTGTCCCGACTTGGAGAATCAGTCCCTTTAACCTCCTGTTTGGCCCAGTTTGCAATTTCTGCGGAAGATGAACAGGAATAGCGAGAACCAATGAGAGCCTAGCTGGAGGTGTCTGGACGGGCAAATTTAACTCTCATTTCCCACCAGGAAGAGGAAATAACCAAAGGCTCAGCGTGCCGTGCCGGAAGCAGATTAGGGCCTGAAGCCATCCTGTGGTATTGCGGCCAGGTCACAAGAAAGCGAGTTGAAGAAAGGAGCTCAGGGGCACTGTAATTCACAAACCTGCACAGTTATAAATGACAGCTATCATCCAAAAATAGACTAAAGTAAGGCTGCCAAGAGGACTTGAAAGCGGGGCAGAATTGCAGGAAACCGATTTCAGGAGGTAGACTGGAATTGCATTGAAAGCATAGGAAAAGAGGCAGAACGTCCACAATGATGCACTTGGCCAAAAAGGGCGTATGCGTTTTTTCCTGAATATATTCAGGAAAAAACGCATACGCCCTTTTTGGCCAACCAAGCAAGCTTGCAAAGGAAATCTGCACTACAATGAAGTCTCACTTCCCCCCGGTCAAAAGGGCCATCTGAAAAAAGTGTAAAATCCAGAAAGGCAGGACAGGCCATGGAGAACTGGGAGCCTTGTTATGCTGATGGGCGGGATGTAAATTGCCAACAGACACTCGGGAGAAGTTTATGGTGTTTCCTGAAACATCTAAAAAACAAAGCAACAGAGCCTAGGGCACTTCCACTTATGGTCCTATAGCTTAGGGAAATTAAAATCAAAAAGACACAGCCACCCCAAAGTTTGGGACGCCTCTGTTTACAAGAACCTCGTTTACCGTACAAGTTCAATATCACAGAAAGTGAAAAATGGATAAAGATCTTGTGGTACTTACGTACAATGCAGTATCACTCAGCAATGAAATCTATGTCATCAGGCCCGTAGCAGCATAATGAGTGGATTCAGGTACGATGATTCTAACTGAAATAAGTCACACAGAAAAAGAAACATCATAAGATATCAGTAATACACGGAATGTAAACTTGGCTACACAGGAACTGAATTCCAAAACAGAACAGGGTCTCAAATTTAGAAAACCAACTTATGCTTGCTTAAGGGGAAAGGTGAGTTGGGGTGCTGCATAAAACCAGAGATTGAAATGAGCACAGATAAAGTTCCTTAAGCCAAATATGGAATAGACAAGAGCTACTCCTTGCTCAACGAAATGGACTCAACACCCCATATTAAACGCCTAAGAATGTACCTGACTAGTAAGTATCTTAAAACCTATGGATTGCTATGTCTCCAAAAGAGAATCAAGCATGTGTACAGGGGCATAAATGCAGCAGTGATAGGATTGGAGAGGTTCGGTGAGCAAATGAAGACCCTTTGAAGTCATATTGCATGGTACCCATTCCACGGGTCTCAATTCTCCAGGTTTAAGGTATTCTTCCTTCAGCT
Source organism: Grampus griseus (assembly GCF_964374135.1). Lineage (NCBI taxonomy): Eukaryota > Metazoa > Chordata > Mammalia > Artiodactyla > Delphinidae > Grampus > Grampus griseus. Next base: position 15,945 of record NW_028133091.1, on the reverse strand, counting down.
AAAACATGCATGTGGAACCCAGAGTATGATCAACCGTGTGAACGGGAGACGTGTTCAAATATGTCTCAGTTTTCCTCCCCTGGTACTCGGGTGCAACATTCCAGACGCTTTACTAACACTCTCCCCACTTGGAGAGTCAGCGCCTTTAACCTCCTGTTTGGCCCAGTTTGCAATTTCTGCGGAAGATGAACAGGAATAGGGAGAACCAATGAGAGACTAGCTGGAGGTGTCTGGACAGGCAAATTTAACTCTCATTTCCCACCAGGAAGAGGAAATAACCGAAGGCTCAGCGTGCCGTGCCGGAACCAGATTAGGGCCTGAAGCCATCCTGCGGTGTTGCGGCCAGCTCAAAAGAAAGTGAGTTGAAGAAAGGAGCTCAGGGGCACTGTAATTCACAAACCTGCACAGTTATAAATGACAGCTATCATCCAAAAATAGACTAAAGTAAGGCTGCCAAGAGGACTTGAAAGCGGGGCAGAATTGCAGGAAACCGATTTCAGGAGGTAGACTGGAATTGCATTGAAAGCATAGGAAAAGAGGCAGAACGTCCACAATGATGCACTTGGCCAAAAAGGGCGTATGCGTTTTTTCCTGAATATATTCAGGAAAAAACGCATACGCCCTTTGTGGCCAACCAAGCAAGCTTGCAAAGGAAATCTGCACTACAATGAAGTCTCACTTCCCCACGGTCAAAAGGGCCATCTGAAAAAAGTGTAAAATCCAGAAAGGCAGGACAGGCCATGGAGAACTGGGAGCCTTGTTATGCTGATGGGCGGGATGTAAATTGCCAACAGACACTCGGGAGAAGTGTATGGTGTTTCCTGAAACATCTAAAAAACAAAGCAACAGAGCCTAGGGCACTTCCACTTATGGTCCTATAGCTTAGGGAAATTAAAATCAAAAAGACACAGCCACCCCAAAGTTTGGGACGCCTCTGTTTACAAGAACCTCGTTTACCGTACAAGTTCAATATCACAGAAAGTGAAAAATGGATAAAGATCTTGTGGTACTTACGTACAATGCAGTATCACTCAGCAATGAAATCTATGTCATCAGGCCCGTAGCAGCATAATGAGTGGATTCAGGTACGATGATTCTAACTGAAATAAGTCACACAGAAAAAGAAACATCATAAGATATCAGTAATACACGGAATGTAAACTTGGCTACACAGGAACTGAATTCCAAAACAGAACAGGGTCTCAAATTTAGAAAACCAACTTATGCTTGCTTAAGGGGAAAGGTGAGTTGGGGTGCTGCATAAAACCAGAGATTGAAATGAGCACAGATAAAGTTCCTTAAGCCAAATATGGAATAGACAAGAGCTACTCCTTGCTCAACGAAATGGACTCAACACCCCATATTAAACGCCTAAGAATGTACCTGACTAGTAAGTATCTTAAAACCTATGGATTGCTATGTCTCCGAAAGAGAATCAAGCATGTGTACAGGGGCATAAACGCAGCAGTGATAGGATTGGAGAGGTTCGGTGAGCAAATGAAGACCCTTTGAAGTCATATTGCATGGTACCCATTCCACGGGTCTCAACTCTCCAGGTTTAAGGTATTCTTCCTTCAGCTAAAACATGCATGTGGAACCCAGAGTATGATCAACCGTGTGAACGGGAGACGTGTTCAAATATGTCTCAGTTTTCCTCCCCTGGTACTCGGGTGCAACATTCCAGACGCTTTACTAACACTCTCCCCACTTGGAGAGTCAGCGCCTTTAACCTCCTGTTTGGCCCAGTTTGCAATTTCTGCGGAAGATGAACAGGAATAGGGAGAACCAATGAGAGACTAGCTGGAGGTGTCTGGACGGGCAAATTTAACTCTCATTTCCCACCAGGAAGAGGAAATAACCAAAGGCTCAGCGTGCCGTGCCGGAACCAGATTAGGGCCTGAAGCCATCCTGCGGTGTTGCGGCCAGCTCAAAAGAAAGTGAGTTGAAGAAAGGAGCTCAGGGGCACTGTAATTCACAAACCTGCACAGTTATAAATGACAGCTATCATCCAAAAATAGACTAAAGTAAGGCTGCCAAGAGGACTTGAAAGCGGGGCAGAATTGCAGGAAACCGATTTCAGGAGGTAGACTGGAATTGCATTGAAAGCATAGGAAAAGAGGCAGAACGTCCACAATGATGCACTTGGCCAAAAAGGGCGTATGCGTTTTTTCCTGAATATATTCAGGAAAAAACGCATACGCCCTTTGTGGCCAACCAAGCAAGCTTGCAAAGTAAATCTGCACTACAATGAAGTCTCACTTCCCCACGGTCAAAAGGGCCATCTGAAAAAAGTGTAAAATCCAGAAAGGCAGGACAGGCCATGGAGAACTGGGAGCCTTGTTATGCTGATGGGTGGGATGTAAATTGCCAACAGACACTCGGGAGAAGTGTATGGTGTTTCCTGAAACATCTAAAAAACAAAGCAACAGAGCCTAGGGCACTTCCACTTATGGTCCTATAGCTTAGGGAAATTAAAATCAAAAAGACACAGCCACCCCAAAGTTTGGGACGCCTCTGTTTACAAGAACCTCGTTTACCGTACAAGTTCAATATCACAGAAAGTGAAAAATGGATAAAGATCTTGTGGTACTTACGTACAATGCAGTATCACTCAGCAATGAAATCTATGTCATCAGGCCCGTAGCAGCATAATGAGTGGATTCAGGTACGATGATTCTAACTGAAATAAGTCACACAGAAAAAGAAACATCATAAGATATCACTAATACACGGAATGTAAACTTGGCTACACAGGAACTGAATTCCAAAACAGAACAGGGTCTCAAATTTAGAAAACCAACTTATGCTTGCTTAAGGGGAAAGGTGAGTTGGGGTGCTGCATAAAACCAGAGATTGAAATGAGCACAGATAAAGTTCCTTAAGCCAAATATGGAATAGACAAGAGCTACTCCTTGCTCAACGAAATGGACTCAACACCCCATATTAAACGCCTAAGAATGTACCTGACTAGTAAGTATCTTAAAACCTATGGATTGCTATGTCTCCGAAAGAGAATCAAGCATGTGTACAGGGGCATAAACGCAGCAGTGATAGGATTGGAGAGGTTCGGTGAGCAAATGAAGACCCTTTGAAGTCATATTGCATGGTACCCATTCCACGGGTTTCAACTACCCAGGTTTAAGGTATTCTTCCTTCAGCTAAAACATGCATGTGGAACCTAGAGTATGATCAACCATGTGATCGGGAGACGTGTTCAAATATGTCTCAGTTTTCCTCCCCTGGTACTCGGGTGCAACATTCCAGACGCTTTACTAACACTGTCCCGACTTGGAGAATCAGTCCCTTTAACCTCCTGTTTGGCCCAGTTTGCAATTTCTGCGGAAGATGAACAGGAATAGCGAGAACCAATGAGAGCCTAGCTGGAGGTGTCTGGACGGGCAAATTTAACTCTCATTTCCCACCAGGAAGAGGAAATAACCAAAGGCTCAGCGTGCCGTGCCGGAAGCAGATTAGGGCCTGAAGCCATCCTGTGGTATTGCGGCCAGGTCACAAGAAAGCGAGTTGAAGAAAGGAGCTCAGGGGCACTGTAATTCACAAACCTGCACAGTTATAAATGACAGCTATCATCCAAAAATAGACTAAAGTAAGGCTGCCAAGAGGACTTGAAAGCGGGGCAGAATTGCAGGAAACCGATTTCAGGAGGTAGACTGGAATTGCATTGAAAGCATAGGAAAAGAGGCAGAACGTCCACAATGATGCACTTGGCCAAAAAGGGCGTATGCGTTTTTTCCTGAATATATTCAGGAAAAAACGCATACGCCCTTTTTGGCCAACCAAGCAAGCTTGCAAAGGAAATCTGCACTACAATGAAGTCTCACTTCCCCCCGGTCAAAAGGGCCATCTGAAAAAAGTGTAAAATCCAGAAAGGCAGGACAGGCCATGGAGAACTGGGAGCCTTGTTATGCTGATGGGCGGGATGTAAATTGCCAACAGACACTCGGGAGAAGTTTATGGTGTTTCCTGAAACATCTAAAAAACAAAGCAACAGAGCCTAGGGCACTTCCACTTATGGTCCTATAGCTTAGGGAAATTAAAATCAAAAAGACACAGCCACCCCAAAGTTTGGGACGCCTCTGTTTACAAGAACCTCATTTACCGTACAAGTTCAATATCACAGAAAGTGAAAAATGGATAAAGAACTTGTGGTACTTACGTACAATGCAGTATCACTCAGCAATGAAATCTATGTCATCAGGCCCGTAGCAGCATAATGAGTGGATTCAGGTACGATGATTCTAACTGAAATAAGTCACACAGAAAAAGAAACATCATAAGATATCACTAATACACGGAATGTAAACTTGGCTACACAGGAACTGAATTCCAAAACAGAACAGGGTCTCAAATTTAGAAAACCAACTTATGCTTGCTTAAGGGGAAAGGTGAGTTGGGGTGCTGCATAAAACCAGAGATTGAAATGAGCACAGATAAAGTTCCTTAAGCCAAATATGGAATAGACAAGAGCTACTCCTTGCTCAACAAAATGGACTCAACACCCCATATTAAACACCTAAGAATGTACCTGACTAGTAAGTATCTTAAAACCTATGGATTGCTATGTCTCCAAAAGAGAATCAAGCATGTGTACAGGGGCATAAATGCAGCAGTGATAGGATTGGAGAGGTTCGGTGAGCAAATGAAGACCCTTTGAAGTCATATTGCATGGTACCCATTCCACGGGTCTCAACTCTCCAGGTTTAAGGTATTCTTCCTTCAGCTAAAACATGCATGTGGAACCCAGAGTATGATCAACCGTGTGAACGGGAGACGTGTTCAAATATGTCTCAGTTTTCCTCCCCTGGTACTCGGGTGCAACATTCCAGACACTTTACTAACACTCTCCCCACTTGGAGAGTCAGCGCCTTTAACCTCCTGTTTGGCCCAGTTTGCAATTTCTGCGGAAGATGAACAGGAATAGGGAGAACCAATGAGAGACTAGCTGGAGGTTTCTGGACGGGCAAATTTAACTCTCATTTCTCATCTGGAAGAGGAAATAACCAAAGGCTCAGCGTGCCGTGCCGGAACCAGATTAGGGCCTGAAGCCATCCTGCGGTGTTGCGGCCAGCTCAAAAGAAAGTGAGTTGAAGAAAGGAGCTCAGGGCCACTGTAATTCACAAACCTGCAGAGTTATAAATGACAGGTATCGTCCAAAAATATACTGAAGTAAGGCTGCCAAGAGGACTTGAAAGCGGGGCAGAATTGCAGGAAACCGATTTCAGGAGGTAGACTGGAATTGCATTGAAAGCATAGGAAAAGAGGCAGAACGTCCACAATGATTCACTTGGTCAAAAAGGGCGTATGCGTTTTTTCCTGAATATATTCAGGAAAAAACGCATACGCCCTTTTTGGCCAACCAAGCAAGCTTGCAAAGGAAATCTGCACTACAATGAAGTCTCACTTCCCCCCGGTCAAAAGGGCCATCTGAAAAAAGTGTAAAATCCAGAAAGGCAGGACAGGCCATGGAGAACTGGGAGCCTTGTTATGCTGATGGGCGGGATGTAAATTGCCAACAGACACTCGGGAGAAGTGTATGGTGTTTCCTGAAACATCTAAAAAACAAAGCAACAGAGCCTAGGGCACTTCCACTTATGGTCCTATAGCTTAGGGAAATTAAAATCAAAAAGACACAGCCACCCCAAAGTTTGGGACGCCTCTGTTTACAAGAACCTCGTTTACCATACAAGTTCAATATCACAGAAAGTGAAAAATGGATAAAGAAATTGTGGTACTTACGTACAATGCAGTATCACTCAGCAATGAAATCTATGTCATCAGGCCCGTAGCAGCATAATGAGTGGATTCAGGTACGATGATTCTAACTGAAATAAGTCACACAGAAAAAGAAACATCATAAGATATCACTAATACACGGAATGTAAACTTGGCTACACAGGAACTGAATTCCAAAACAGAACAGAGTCTCAAATTTAGAAAAGCAACTTATGCTTGCTTAAGAGGAAAGGTGAGTTGGGGTGCTGCATAAAACCAGAGATTGAAATGAGCACAGATAAAGTTCCTTAAGCCAAATATGGAATAGACAAGAGCTACTCCTTGCTCAACGAAATGGACTCAACACCGCATATTAAACGCCTAAGAATGTACCTGACTAGTAAGTATCTTAAAACCTATGGATTGCTATGTCTCCGAAAGAGAATCAAGCATGTGTACAGGGGCATAAACGCAGCAGTGATAGGATTGGAGAGGTTCGGTGAGCAAATGAAGACCCTTTGAAGTCATATTGCATGGTACCCATTCCACGGGTCTCAACTCTCCATGTTTAAGGTATTCTTCCTTCAGCTAAAACATGTATGTGGAACCAGAGTATGATCAACCGTGTGATCGGGAGACTTGTTCAAATATGTCTCAGTTTTGGTCCCCTGGTTCTCGGGTGCAACATTCCAGATGCTTTACTAACACTCTCCCGACTTGGAGAGTCAGTCCCTTTAACCTCCTGTTTGGCCCAGTTTGCAATTTCTGCGGAAGATGAACAGGAATAGCGAGAACCAATGAGAGACTAGCTGGAGGTGACTGGACGGGCAAATTTAACTCTCATTTCCCACCAGGAAGAGGAAATAACCAATGACTCAGCGTGCCGTGCCGGAACCAGATTAGGGCCTGAAGCCATCCTGCGGTGTTGCGGCCAGCTCAAAAGAAAGCGAGTTGAAGAAAGGAGCTCAGGGACACTGTAATTCACAAACCTGCAGAGTTATAAATGACAGCTATCGTCCAAAAATATACTGAAGTAAGGCTGCCAAGAGGACTTGAAAGCGGGGCAGAATTGCAGGAAACCGATTTCAGGAGGTAGACTGGAATTGCATTGAAAGCATAGGAAAAGAGGCAGAACGTCCACAATGATGCACTTGGCCAAAAAGGGCGTATGCGTTTTTTCCTGAATATATTCAGGAAAAAACGCATACGCCCTTTTTGGCCAACCAAGCAAGCTTGCAAAGGAAATCTGCACTACAATGAAGTCTCACTTCCCCCCGGTCAAAAGGGCCATCTGAAAAAAGTGTAAAATCCAGCAAGGCAGGACAGGCCATGGAGAACTGGGAGCCTTGTTATGCTGATGGGCGGGATGTAAATTGCCAACAGACACTCGGGAGAAGTGTATGGTGTTTCCTGAAACATCTAAAAAACAAAGCAACAGAGCCTAGCGCACTTCACTCATGGTCCTATAGCTTAGGGAAATTAAAATCAAAAAGACACAGCCACCCCAAAGTTTGGGACGCCTCTGTTTACAAGAACCTCATTTATCGTACAAGTTCAATATCACAGAAAGTGAAAAATGGATAAAGAACTGGTGGTACTTACGTACAATGCAGTATCAATCAGCAATGAAATCTATGGCATCAGGCCCGTAGCAGCACAATGAGTGGATTCGGGTATGGTGATTCTAACTGAAATAAGTCACACAGAAAAAGAAACATCAAAAAATATCACTAATACATGGAATGTAAACTTGGCTGCAGAGGAACTGAATTACAAAACAGAACAGGGTCTCAAATTGAGAAAACCAACTTATGCTTGCTTAAGGGGAAAGGTGAGTTGGGTTGCTGCATAAAAAGAGATTGAAATGAGCACAGATAAAGTTCTATAAGCCAAATATGGAATAGACAAGAGCTACTCCTTGCTCAACGAAATGGACTCAACACCCCATATTCAACGCCTAGGAATATACCTGCCTAGTAAGAATCATAAAAGCTATGGATTTATATATCTCTGTAAGAGAATCAAGAGTGTGTACAGCGGCATTAAAGCAGTGAAAATCAGCTAAATCCCATATTAAAAATAAATTTCTTAAACAAAACACAATGACAGTGAAATAGAGAGCAATAATTAAGTAATTCATTCAAGGCTTCTGATGCAACCAGCATTTACCATATCTACACCCAGAGTTGGGTGACACATAAGGCTGGACACTTGGGGCTCATAAGATTGGTGAGGTTTGGTGAGCAAATGCAGACCCTTTGAAGTCATATTGCATGGTACCCATTCCATGGGTCTCAACTCTCCAGGTTTAAGGGATTCTTCCTTCAGCTGAAACATGCATGTGGAACCCAGAGTATGATCCACCGTGTGATCGAGAAACGTGTTCAAATGTGTCTCACTTTTCGTTCCCTGGTACTCGGGTGCAACATTCCAGACGCTTTACTAACACTCTCCTCACTTGGAGAGTGAGTGCCTTTAACCTCCTGTTTGGCCCAGTTTGCTATTTCTGCGGAAGATGAACAGGAATAGCGAGAACCAATGAGAGACTAGCTGGAGGTGTCTGGACGGGCAAATTTAACTCTCATTTCCCACAGGGAAGAGGAATAAACCAAAGGCTCAGCATGCCATGCCGGAACCAGATTAGGGCCTGAAGCCATCCTGCGGTGTTGCGGCCAGGTCACAAGAAAGCGAGTTGAAGAAAGGAGCTCAGGGGCACTGTAATTCACAAACCTGCAGAGTTATAAATGACAGCTATCATCCAAAAATATACTGAAGTAAGGCTGCCAAGAGACTTCAAAGCGGGGCAGAATTGCAGGAAACCGATTTCAGGAGGAATCGGAATTGGATTGCATTTAAAACACAGGAAAAGAGGCAGAATCTCGACAATGATGCAATTGGCCAAAAAGGGCGTATGAGTTTTTTCCTGAATATATTCAGGAAAAAACTCATACGCACTTTTCGGCCAACCAAGCAAGCTTGCAAAGGAAATCTGCACTACAATGAAGTCTCACTTCCCCCAGGTCAAAAGGGCCATCTGAAAAAAGTATAAAATCCAGAAAGGCAGGACAGGCCATGGAGAACTGGGAGCCTTGTTATGCTGATGGGCGGGATGTAAATTGCCAACAGCCGCTCTGTAGAAATGTATGGTGTTTCCTGAAACATCTAAAAAACAAAGCAACAGAGCCTAGGGCACTTCCACTTATGGTCCTATAGCTTAGGGAAATTAAAATCAAAAAGACACAGCCACCCCAAAGTTTGGGACGCCTCTGTTTACAAGAACCTCGTTTACCGTACAAGTTCAATATCACAGAAAGTGAAAAATGGATAAAGAACTTGTGGTACTTACGTACAATGCAGTATCACTCAGCAATGAAATCTATGTCATCAGGCCCGTAGCAGCATAATGAGTGGATTCAGGTACAATGATTCTAACTGAAATAAGTCACACAGAAAAAGAAACATCATAAGATATCACTAATACACGGAATGTAAACTTGGCTACACAGGAACTGAATTCCAAAACAGAACAGGGTCTCAAATTTAGAAAACCAACTTATGCTTGCTTAAGGGGAAAGGTGAGTTGGGGTGCTGCATAAAACCAGAGATTGAAATGAGCACAGATAAAGTTCCTTAAGCCAAATATGGAATAGACAAGAGCTACTCCTTGCTCAACGAAATGGACTCAACACCCCATATTAAACACCTAAGAATGTACCTGACTAGTAAGTATCTTAAAACCTATGGATTGCTATGTCTCCGAAAGAGAATCAAGCATGTGTACAGGGGCATAAACGCAGCAGTGATAGGATTGGAGAGGTTCAGTGAGCAAATGAAGACCCTTTGAAGTCATATTGCATGGTACCCATTCCACGGGTTTCAACTACCCAGGTTTAAGGTATTCTTCCTTCAGCTAAAACATGCATGTGGAACCTAGAGTATGATCAACCATGTGATTGGGAGACGTGTTCAAATATGTCTCAGTTTTCCTCCCCTGGTACTCGGGTGCAACATTCCAGACGCTTTACTAACACTGTCCCGACTTGGAGAATCAGTCCCTTTAACCTCCTGTTTGGCCCAGTTTGCAATTTCTGCGGAAGATGAAAAGGAATAGCGAGAACCAATGAGAGACTAGCTGGAGGTGGCTGGACGGGCAAATTTAACTCTCATTTCCCACCAGGAAGAGGAAATAACCAAAGGCTCAGCGTGCCGTGCCGGAACCAGATTAGGGCCTGAAGCCATCCTGTGGTGTTGCGGCCAGGTCACAAGAAAGCGAGTTGAAGAAAGGAGCTCAGGGGCACTGTAATTCACAAACCTGCACAGTTATAAATGACAGCTATCATCCAAAAATAGACTAAAGTAAGGCTGCCAAGAGGACTTGAAAGTGGGGCAGAATTGCAGGAAACCGATTTCAGGAGGTAGACTGGAATTGCATTGAAAGCATAGGAAAAGAGGCAGAACGTCCACAATGATGCACTTGGCCAAAAAGGGCGTATGCGTTTTTTCCTGAATATATTCAGGAAAAAACGCATACGCCCTTTTTGGCCAACCAAGCAAACTTGCAAAGGAAATCTGCACTACAATGAAGTCTCACTTCCCCCCGGTCAAAAGGGCCATCTGAAAAAAGTGTAAAATCCAGAAAGGCAGGACAGGCCATGGAGAACTGGGAGCCTTGTTATGCTGATGGGTGGGATATAAATTGCCAACAGACACTCGGGAGAAGTGTATGGTGTTTCCTGAAACATCTAAAAAACAAAGCAACAGAGCCTAGGGCACTTCCACTTATGGTCCTATAGCTTAGGGAAATTAAAATCAAAAAGACACAGCCACCCCAAAGTTTGGGACGCCTCTGTTTACAAGAACCTCGTTTACCGTACAAGTTCAATATCACAGAAAGTGAAAAATGGATAAAGAACTTGTGGTACTTACGTACAATGCAGTATCACTCAGCAATGAAATCTATGTCATCAGGCCCGTAGCAGCATAATGAGTGGATTCAGGTACGATGATTCTAACTGAAATAAGTCACACAGAAAAAGAAACATCATAAGATATCACTAATACACGGAATGTAAACTTGGCTACACAGGAACTGAATTCCAAAACAGAACAGGGTCTCAAATTTAGAAAACCAACTTATGCTTGCTTAAGGGGAAAGGTGAGTTGGGGTGCTGCATAAAACCAGAGATTGAAATGAGCACAGATAAAGTTCCTTAAGCCAAATATGGAATAGACAAGAGCTACTCCTTGCTCAACGAAATGGACTCAACACCCCATATTAAACACCTAAGAATGTACCTGACTAGTAAGTATCTTAAAACCTATGGATTGCTATGTCTCCAAAAGAGAATCAAGCATGTGTACAGGGGCATAAATGCAGCAGTGATAGGATTGGAGAGGTTCGGTGAGCAAATGAAGACCCTTTGAAGTCATATTGCATGGTACCCATTCCACGGGTCTCAACTCTCCAGGTTTAAGGTATTCTTCCTTCAGCTAAAACATGCATGTGGAACCCAGAGTATGATCAACCGTGTGAACGGGAGACGTGTTCAAATATGTCTCAGTTTTCCTCCCCTGGTACTCGGGTGCAACATTCCAGACGCTTTACTAACACTCTCCCCACTTGGAGAGTCAGCGCCTTTAACCTCCTGTTTGGCCCAGTTTGCAATTTCTGCGGAAGATGAACAGGAATAGGGAGAACCAATGAGAGACTAGCTGGAGGTGTCTGGACGGGCAAATTTAACTCTCATTTCTCATCTGGAAGAGGAAATAACCAAAGGCTCAGCGTGTCGTGCCGGAACCAGATTAGGGCCTGAAGCCATCCTGCGGTGTTGCGGCCAGCTCAAAAGAAAGTGAGTTGAAGAAAGGAGCTCAGGGCCACTGTAATTCACAAACCTGCAGAGTTATAAATGACAGCTATCGTCCAAAAATATACTGAAGTAAGGCTGCCAAGAGGACTTGAAAGCGGGGCAGAATTGCAGGAAACCGATTTCAGGAGGTAGACTGGAATTGCATTGAAAGCATAGGAAAAGAGGCAGAACGTCCACAATGATTCACTTGGTCAAAAAGGGCGTATGCGTTTTTTCCTGAATATATTCAGGAAAAAACGCATACGCCCTTTTTGGCCAACCAAGCAAGCTTGCAAAGGAAATCTGCACTACAATGAAGTCTCACTTCCCCCCGGTCAAAAGGGCCATCTGAAAAAAGTGTAAAATCCAGAAAGGCAGGACAGGCCATGGAGAACTGGGAGCCTTGTTATGCTGATGGGCGGGATGTAAATTGCCAACAGACACTCGGGAGAAGTGTATGGTGTTTCCTGAAACATCTAAAAAACAAAGCAACAGAGCCTAGGGCACTTCCACTTATGGTCCTATAGCTTAGGGAAATTAAAATCAAAAAGACACAGCCACCCCAAAGTTTGGGACGCCTCTGTTTACAAGAACCTCGTTTACCATACAAGTTCAATATCACAGAAAGTGAAAAATGGATAAAGAAATTGTGGTACTTACGTACAATGCAGTATCACTCAGCAATGAAATCTATGTCATCAGGCCCGTAGCAGCATAATGAGTGGATTCAGGTACGATGATTCTAACTGAAATAAGTCACACAGAAAAAGAAACATCATAAGATATCACTAATACACGGAATGTAAACTTGGCTACACAGGAACTGAATTCCAAAACAGAACAGGGTCTCAAATTTAGAAAAGCAACTTATGCTTGCTTAAGAGTAAAGGTGAGTTGGGGTGCTGCATAAAACCAGAGATTGAAATGAGCACAGATAAAGTTCCTTAAGCCAAATATGGAATAGACAAGAGCTACTCCTTGCTCAACGAAATGGACTCAACACCGCATATTAAACGCCTAAGAATGTACCTGACTAGTAAGTATCTTAAAACCTATGGATTGCTATGTCTCCGAAAGAGAATCAAGCATGTGTACAGGGGCATAAACGCAGCAGTGATAGGATTGGAGAGGTTCGGTGAGCAAATGAAGACCCTTTGAAGTCATATTGCATGGTACCCATTCCACGGGTCTCAACTCTCCAGGTTTAAGGTATTCTTCCTTCAGCTAAAACATGTATGTGGAACCAGAGTATGATCAACCGTGTGATCGGGAGACATGTTCAAATATGTCTCAGTTTTGGTCCCCTGGTACTCGGGTGCAACATTCCAGACGCTTTACTAACACTCTCCCGACTTGCAGAGTCAGTCCCTTTAACCTCCTGTTTGGCCCAGTTTGCAATTTTAGCGGAAGAAGAACAGGAATAGCGAGAACCAATGAGAGACTAGCTGGAGGTGTCTGGACGGGCAAATTTAACTCTCATTTCCCACCAGGAAGAGGAATTATCCAAAGGCTCAGCGTGCCGTGCCGAAACCAGATTAGGGCCTGAAGCCATCCTGCGGTGTTGCGGCCAGCTCAAAAGAAAGCAAGTTGAAGAAAGGATCTCAGGGGCACTGTAATTCACAAACCTCCAGAGTTATAAATGACAGGTATCGTCCAAAAATATACTGAAGTAACGCTGCCAAGAGGACTTGAAAGCGGGGCAGAATTGCAGGAAACCGATTTCAGGAGGTAGACTGGAATTGCATTGAAAGCATAGGAAAAGAGGCAGAACGTCCACAATGATGCACTTGGCCAAAAAGGGCGTATGCGTTTTTGCCTGAATATATTCAGGAAAAAACGCATACGCCCTTTTTGGCCAACCAAGCAAGCTTGCAAAGGAAATCTGCACTACAAAGAAGTCTCACTTCCCCCCGGTCAAAAGGGCCATCTGAAAAAAGTGTAAAATCCAGCAAGGCAGGACAGGCCATGGAGAACTGGGAGCCTTGTTATGCTGATGGGCGGGATGTAAATTGCCAACAGACACTCGGGAGAAGTGTATGGTGTTTCCTGAAACATCTAAAAAACAAAGCAACAGAGCCTAGGGCATTTCCACTTATGGTCCTATAGCTTAGGGAAATTAAAATCAAAAAGACACAGCCACCCCAAAGTTTGGGACGCCTCTGTTTACAAGAACCTCCTTTACCGTATAAGTTCAATATCACAGAAAGTGAAAAATGGATAAAGAACTTGTGTTACTTACGTACAATGCAGTATCACTCAGCAATGAAATCTATGTCATCAGGCCCGTAGCAGCATAATGAGTGGATTCAGGTACGATGATTCTAACTGAAATAAGTCACACAGAAAGAGAAACATCATAAGATATCACTAATACACGGAAAGTAAACTTGGCTACACAGGAACTGAATTCCAAAACAGAACAGGGTCTCAAATTTAGAAAACCAACTTATGCTTGCTTAAGGGGAAAGGTGAGTTGGGGTGCTGCATAAAACCAGAGATTGAAATGAGCACAGATAAAGTTCCTTAAGCCAAATATGGAATAGACAAGAGCTACTCCTTGCTCAACGAAATGGACTCAACACCGCATATTAAACGCCTAAGAATGTACCTGACTAGTAAGTATCTTAAAACCTATGGATTGCTATGTCTCCAAAAGAGAATCAAGCGTGTGTACAGGGGCATAAACGCAGCAGTGATAGGATTGGAGAGGTTCGGTGAGCAAATGAAGACCGTTTGAAGTCATATTGCATGGTAACCATTACATGGGTCTCAACTCTCCAGGTTTAAGGTATTCTTCCTTCAGCTAAAACATGCATGTGGAACCCAGAGTATGATCAACCGTGTGAACGGGAGACGTGTTCAAATATGTCTCAGTGTTCCTCCCCTGGTACTCGGGTGCAACATTCCAGACGCTTTACTAACACTCTCCCCACTTGGAGAGTCAGCGCCTTTAACCTCCTGTTTGGCCCAGTTTGCAATTTCTGCGGAAGATGAACAGGAATAGCGAGAACCAATGAGAGACTAGCTGGAGGTGTCTGGACGGGCAAATTTAACTCTCATTTCCCACCAGGAAGAGGAAATAACCAAAGGCTCAGCGTGCCGTGCCGGAACCATATTAGAGCCTGAAGCCATCCTGCGGTGTTGCGGACAGCTCAAAAGAAAGCGAGTTGAAGAAAGGAGCTCAGGGGCACTGTAATTCACAAACCTGCAGAGTTATAAATGACAGCTATCGTCCAAAAATATACTGAAGTAAGGCTGCCAAGAGGACTTGAAAGCGGGGCAGAATTGCAGGAAACCAATTTCAGGAGGTAGACTGGAATTGCATTGAAAGCATAGGAAAAGAGGCAGAACGTCCACAATGATGCACTTGGCCAAAAAGGGCGTATGCGTTTTTTCCTGAATATATTCAGGAAAAAACGCATACGCCCTTTTTGGCCAACCAAGCAAGCTTGCAAAGGAAATCTGCAATACAATGAAGTCTCACTTCCCCCCGCTCAAAAGGGCCATCTGAAAAAAGTGTAAAATCCAGAAAGGCAGGAGAGGCCATGGAGAACTGGGAGCCTTGTTATGCTGATGGGCGGGATGTAAATTGCCAACAGCCACTCGGGAGAACTGTATGGTGTTTCCTGAAACATCTAAAAAACAAAGCAACAGAGCCTAGGGCACTTCCACTTATGGTCCTATAGCTTAGCGAAATTAAAATCAAAAAGACACAGCCACTCCAAAGTTTGGGACGCCTCTGTTTACAAGAACGTCGTTTACAGTACAAGTTCAATATCACAGAAAGTGAAAAATGGATAAAGAACTTGTGGTACTTACGTACAATGCAGTATCACTCAGCAATGAAATCTATGTCATCAGGCCCTTAGCAGCACAATGAGTGGATTCAGGTATGATGATTCTAACTGAAATAAGTCACACAGAAAAAGAAACATCTTAAGATATCAGTAATACACGGAATGTAAACTTGTCTACACAGGAACTGAATTCCAAAACAGAACAGGGTCTCAAATTTAGAAAACCAACTTATGCTTGCTTAAGGGGAAAGGTGAGTTGGGGTGCTGCATAAAACCAGAGATTGAAATGAGCACAGATAAAGTTCCTTAAGCCAAATATGGAATAGACAAGAGCTACTCCTTACTCAACGAAATGGACTCAACACCCCATATTAAACACCTAAGAATGTACCTGACTAGTAAGTATCTTAAAACCTATGGATTGCTATGTCTCCGAAAGAGAATCAAGCATGTGTACAGGGGCATAAACGCAGCAGTGATAGGATTGGAGAGTTTCGATGAGCAAATGAAGACCCTTTGAAGTCATATTGCATGGTACCCATTCCACGGGTTTCAACTACCCAGGTTTAAGG